>NC_092730.1:18725649-18879168 GCF_047496885.1 Scyliorhinus torazame | reverse complement strand
GAGGGGGAGGGAGAGGGACAGAGTGAGGGGGAGAAAGTGAGAGTGGGAAGGAAAGAGCGAGGGTGGGGTAGGGAGAGAGCGAGGGAGGGAGGGGAGAGAGTGAGAGGGGAGGGGAGAGAGTGAGAGGGGGAGGGAGAGAGCGCGGGGGAGGGAGAGAGCGAGGGAGGGGAGGGAGAGAGCGAGGGAGGGAGGGGAGAGAGCGAGGGAGGGAGGGGGAGAGAGCGAGGAGGGGAGGGGAGAGCGCGAGGGAGGGGGAGGGAGAGGGCGAGGGAGGGGGGAGGGAGGGAGAGAGCGAGGGAGGGGAGGGGAGGGAGAGAGCGAGCGAGGGGGTGGAGAGACCGAGAATGAGGGAGGGGATGGGAGAGAGCGATGGAGGGGGAGGGTGAGTGCGATGGAGGGGGAGGGTGAGTACGAGGGAGGGAGGAGGGAGAGAACGAGGGAAGGAGGAGGGAGAGAACGAGGGAGGGAGGAGGGAGAGAGAACGAGGGAAGGGGAGGGAGAGATAGACTGAGGGGGTGGGAGAGAGCGAGGGAGGGGGAACGAAAGCGAGGGTGGGGGAGGGAGAGAGCGAGGGAGGGGAGGTAGAGAGTGAGGGAGAGAGCGAGGGAGGGAGAGCGAGAGAGAGGGGGAGAGTGAGGAAGGAGGATGGGGGAGGGAGAGGGACAGAGTGAGGGGGGAGAGAGTGAGAGTGGGAAGGAAAGAGCGAGGGTGGGGTAGGGAGAGAGCGAGGGGAGGGAGCAGAGCGAGGGAGGGAGGGAGAGAGCGAGGGAGGGAGGGGAGTGAGCGAGGGAGGGAGGGGAGAGAGCGAGGGAGGGGAGGGAGAGAGCGAGGGAGGGGGAGGGGGGAGGGAGAGAGCGAGGGAGGGGGAGGGGGAGGGAGAGGGTGAGGGAGGGGGAGGGAGAGGGTGAGGGAGGGGAGGGAGAGGGCGAGGGAGGGGGAAGGAGGGAGAGGGCGAGGGAGGGGGAGGGAGAGGGTGAGAACGAGGGACGGGGAGGGAGAGAACGAGGGAGGGGGAAGGAAAGCGAGGGTGGGGAGGGAGAGAGCGAGGGAGGGGAGGTAGAGAGCGAGGGAGGGGGAGGAAGAGAGAAAGGGGGAGGGGAGGGGGAGGGAGAGAGCGAGGGGAGGGGGAGGGAGAGAGCGAGGGTGGGGGAGGGAGAGAGCGAGGGTGGGGGAGGGAGAGAGCGAGGGTGGGGGAGGGAAGAGAGCGAGGGTGGGGGAGGGAGAGAGTGAGGGAGGGGGAGGGAGAGAGCGGGGGAGGGGGAGAGCGGGGGAGGGGGAGAGCGAGGGAGGGGAGAGCGGGGGAGGGAGAGAGCGGGGAGGGAGAGAGAGAGTGAAGAAGGAGGAGGGGGAGGAGAGGGACAGAGTGAGGGGGGAGAGAGTGAGAGTGGGAAGGAAAGAGCGAGGGTGGGGGAGGGAGAGAGCGAGGGAGGGAGGGGAGAGAGTGAGAGGGGGAGGGAGCAAGCGAGGGGGGGGAGAGAGCGAGGGAGGGAGGGGAGAGAGTGAGAGGGGGAGGGAGGGAGCGAGGGGGAGGGAGGGAGCGAGGGAGGGGAGGGAGAGAGCGAGGGGGAGGGAGAGAGCGAGGGGGGAGGGAGAGAGCGAGGGAGGGGGAGGGAGAGAGCGAGGGAGGGGGAGGGAGAGAGCGAGGGAGGGGAGGGGAGGGGGTGGGGAGAGAATGAGGGAGGGGATGGGAGAGAGCGATGGAGGGGGAGGGTGAGTGCGATGGAGGGGGAGGGTGAGTACGAGGGAGGGAGGAGGGAGAGAACGAGGGAAGGAGGAGGGAGAGAACGAGGGAGGGAGGAGGGAGAGAACGAGGGAGGGAGGAGGGAGAGAACGAGGGAGGGAGGAGGGAGAGAACGAGGGAAGGGGAGGGAGAGATAGACTGAGGGGGTGGGAGAGAGCGAGGGAGGGGGAACGAAAGCGAGGGTGGGGGAGGGAGAGAGCGAGGGAGGGGAGGTAGAGAGTGAGGGAGAGAGCGAGGGAGGGAGAGCGAGAGAGAGGGGGAGAGTGAGGAAGGAGGATGGGGGAGGGAGAGGGACAGAGTGAGGGGGGAGAGAGTGAGAGTGGGAAGGAAAGAGCGAGGGTGGGGTAGGGAGAGAGCGAGGGAGGGAGAGAGCGAGGGAGGGAGGGAGAGAGCGAGGGAGGAGGGGAGTGAGCGAGGGAGGGAGGGAGAGAGCGAGGGAGGGGGAGGGAGAGAGCGAGGGAGGGGGAGGGAGAGGGCGAGGGAGGGGGAGGGAGAGGGCGAGGGAGGGGGAAGGAGGGAGAGGGCGAGGGACGGGGAGGGAGAGAACGAGGGAGGGGGAAGGAAAGCGAGGGTGGGGAGGGAGAGAGCGAGGGAGGGGAGGTAGAGAGCGAGGGAGGGGGAGGAAGAGAGAAAGGGGGAGGGGAGGGGGAGGGAGAGAGCGAGGGTGGGGGAGGGAGAGAGCGAGGGTGGGGGAGGGAGAGAGTGAGGGAGGGGGAGGGAAGAGAGCGAGGGAGGGAGAGAGCGGGGAGGGGGAGAGCGAGGGAGGGGGAGAGCGGGGGAGGGAGAGAGCGGGGGAGGGAGAGAGAGAGTGAAGAAGGAGGAGGGGGAGGGAGAGGGACAGAGTGAGGGGGGAGAGAGTGAGAGTGGAAGGAAAGAGCGAGGGTGGGGGAGGGAGAGAGCGAGGGAGGGAGGGGGAGAGAGTGAGAGGGGGAGGGGAGAGTGAGAGGGGGAGGGAGCGCGAGCGAGGGGGGAGGGAGAGAGCGAGGGAGGGAGGGGAGAGAGTGAGAGGGGGAGGGAGGGGAGAGAGTGAGAGGGGGAGGGAGGGAGCGAGGGGGGAGGGAGGGAGCGAGGGGGAGGGAGAGCGAGGGAGGGGGAGGGAGAGAGCGAGGGGGAGGGAGAGAGCGAGGGGGGAGGGAGAGAGCGAGGGGGGGAGGGAGAGAGCGAGGGAGGGGGAGGGGAGAGAGCGAGGGAGGGGGAGGGAGAGAGCGAGGGGGAGGGAGAGAGCGAGGGAGAGAGCGAGGGAGGGAGAGAGGAGAGTGAGGGGGAGAGTGAGGAAGGAGGAGGGGGAGAGGAGAGGGAGGGAGAGGGACAGAGTGAGGGGGGGGAGAGAGTGAGAGTGGGAAGGAAAGAGCGAGGGTGGGGTAGGGGGAGAGCGAGGGAGGGGAGGGGAGGGGAGGGGGGAGGGAGAGAGCGAGGGAGGGGGAGGGAAGAGGGAGGGAGGGGGACAGAGTGAGAGCGAGGGAGGGAGAGGGAGAGCGAGGGAGGGGGAGGGAGAGCGAGGGAGGGGGAGGGAGAGCGAGGGAGGGGGAGGGAGAGCGAGGGAGGGGGAGGGAGAGCGAGGGAGGGGGAGGGAGAGCGAGGGAGGGGGAGGGAGAGCGAGGGAGGGGGAGGGAGAGCGAGGGAGGGGGAGGGAGAGCGAGGGAGGGAGGGAGAGCGAGGGAGGGGAGGGAGAGCGAGGGAGGGGGAGGAGAGCGAGGGGAGGGAGAGCGAGCGAGGGGAGGGAGAGTGAGGGAGGGGAGGGAGAGGGAGAGGGAGGGGGGGAGGGGGGAGAGCGAGGGAGGGGGAGGGAGAGTGTGGGAAGGGGAGGGAGAGCGAGGGGAGGGAGAGCGGGGAGGGGGAGGGAGAGCGAGGGAGGGAGAGCGAGGGAGGGGGGAGGGAGGGGGTGGGAGGGCGAGGGAGGGGGAGGGAGAGCGAGGGAGGGGGAGGGGGGAGAGCGAGGGAGGGGGAGGGGGGGAGAGCGAGGGAGGGGGAGGGAGAGCGAGGGGAGGGGGAGGGAGAGCGAGGGGAGGGGGAGGGAGAGCGAGGGAGGGGAAGAGCGAGGGAGGGGGAGGGAGAGGGATGGGGAGGGAGAGCGAGGGAGGGGGAGGGAGAGCGAGTGAGGGAGGGGGAGGGAGAGCGGGGAGGGAGAGTGAGGGAGGGGGGAGGGAGAGCGAGGGAGGGGAGGGAGAGCGAGGGAGGAGGAGGGAGAGCGAGGGAGGAGGAGGGAGAGCGAGGGAGGAGGAGGGAGGGGAGGGGGAGGGAGAGCGAGGGAGAGCGAGGGAGGGGGGGAGGGAGAGCGAGGGAGGGGAGGGAGAGCGAGGAGGGGGAGGGAGAGCGAGGGAGGGGGGGAGGGAGAGCGAGGGAGGGGGAGGGAGAGCGAGGGAGGGGGAGGGAGAGCGAGGGAGGGGGAGGGAGAGCGAGGGAGGGGGAGGGAGAGCGAGGGAAGGGGAGGGAAGAGCGGAGGGAAGGGGAGGGAGGAGAGCGAGGGAAGGGGAGGGAGAGCGAGGGGGAGGGAGGGGGAGGGAGAGCGAGGGGGGGGAGGGAGAGTGAGGGAAGCGGAGGGAGAGGGAGGGAGGGAGGGGGAGAGCAAGGGGGAGGGAGAGTGAGGGAATGGGAGGGAGAGCGGGGGAGAGGGAGGGAGAGCGGGGAGGGAGAGCGAGGGGGGAGGGAGAGTGAGGGAAGGGGAGGGAGAGTGAGGGGGGAGGGAGAGTGAGGGGGAGGGAGGGGGAGGGAGAGCGAGGGAGGGGGAGGGAGAGTGAGGGAAGGGGAGAGCGGGGGAGAGGGAGGGAGGGGGAGGGAGAGCGAGGGGGGGGAGGGATGAGCGAGGAAAGGCGAGGGAGGGGGAGGGAGAGCGAGGGAGGGGGGAGGGAGAGCGAGGGAGGGGGGAGGGGAGAGCGAGGGAGGGGGAGGGAGAGCGAGGGAGGGGGAGGGAGAGCGAGGGAGGGGAGTGAGAGAGTGAAGCAGCTCCAGGACCCGTCCTGCTCCGTAGGCCTGTCCGACTCCACAAGGCGGACCCGTTGGTGGAGAGGGTGCAGTTGCTCCAGGCAAACCCCCAGTGTGCCTACGTGGCGTTCCCCGACGGCCGCCAGGATACTGTCCCCCTCAGGGACCTGGCACCAGCAGGTTCCCCACAGGACACCCCCCCCCGTCCCGGCACCACCCTCCCCTCCACCGCGTTCCCAGCAGTAACCCCCCCCCCGGGACCATCCGTCCTCCCCCTGCCACGCCCGACGATGAAGAGGATTTCGGCACGCTCCCGGAGGCTCCGGACATCAGACCAACATCGGCATCGCCGCCACCGCTACGTCGCTCGCAGCGGCACATCAAGGCCCCGGACCGGTTAAACCTCGAACTGGCCCACCGCACTTCAAAAGACATTTATTTTCCTCTCTATCAAAAATTGTAATTGTAAATGTAAAAAGGAAACCATTTGTTGAATATAGTTCTCCACCACCCCCGCCGGACTCAATATCAACAGGGGGTGAATGTGGTAAACCACTGTTGCACCTCTATTAGGTGATGTATGGTAGGACCTACAAGTACATTGGTAGTCCCTGCCTGCTGGCTCCGCCCAGTAGGCAGAGTATAAATATGTGTGTCCTCCATGCTGCAGCCATTTCACCAGTTGCCGTGGGAGGACACACATCTTCGAGCAATAAATCCTCAGTTGGACCCAACTCAAGTCTTTGTGCAATTGATCGTGCATTAATAACTTTGTGGCCTCTGTGACCCTCCCTATCTCTGTAACCTCCTACAACCCCTACAACCCTCCCTATCTCTGTAACCTCCTCCAGCCCCTACAACCCTCCCTATCTCTGTAACCTCCTCCAGCCCCTACAACCCTCCCCATCTCTGTAACCTCCTCCAGTCCCTACAACCCTCCCTATCTCTGTACCCTCCTCCGGTCCCTACAACCCTCCCTATCTCTGTAACCTCCTCCAGCCCCTACAACCCTCCCCATCTCTGTAACCTCCTCCAGTCCTACAACCCTCCCTATCTCTGTACCCTCCTCCGGTCCCTACAACCCTCCCTATCTCTGTAACCTCCTCCAGCCCCTACAACCCTCCCTATCTCTGTAACCTCCTCCAGCCCCTACCACCCTCCCTATCTCTGTAACCTCCTCCAGCCCTACAACCCTCCCTATCTCTGTAACCTCCTCCAGCCCCTACAACCCTCCCTATCTCTGTAACTTCCTCCAGCCCCCTACACACCCTCCCTATCTCTGTAACCTCCTCCAGTCCCTACCACCCTCCCTATCTCTGTAACCTCCTCCAGCCCCTACAACCCTCCCTATCTCTGTAACCTCCTCCAGCCCCTACAACCCTCCCTATCTCTGTAACCTCCTCCAGCCCCTACAACCCTCCCTATCCCTGCAACCTCCTCCAGCCCCTACAACCCTCCCTATCTCTGTAACCTCCTCCAGTCCCTACCACCCTCCCTATCTCTGTAACCTCCTCCAGCCCCTACAACCCTCCTTATCTCTGTAACCTCCTCCAGCCCCTACAACCCTCCCTATCTGGGTAACCTCCTCCAGCCCCCTACACTTTTCGCTTCCCCAATTCTGACCTCTTGAGCAATGAAGACTGACTGTTCAAGATGCTACTTAAATGTAGATGTACTCATTCACTCAGTGAGTCCATTGCTGAGTTATTGAGACGGAGAGAGAGACTGACAGAGAGAGAGAGACTGACAGAGAGAGAGAGACAGAGAGAGAGAGAGAGACAGAGAGAGAGAGAGAGACAGAGAGAGAGAGACAGACAGAGAGAGAGACTGACAGACAGAGAGACTGACAGACAGAGAGAGAGAGAGACAGAGAGAGAGACTGACAGAGAGACTGACAGACAGAGAGAGACACAGACAGAGAGAGAGCGACAGACAGAGAGACTGACAGACAGAGAGACTGACAGACAGAGAGACTGACAGACACAGACAGAGAGAGAGGGAAACACAGAGAGAGAGAGTCGCACACAGAGACACACAGACAGAGAGAGACACAGACAGACAGAGTGAGATACAGTGCGATTGGGGGAAAGGGAAAGAGAGGGAGAGAAGCCAGGAGAGAAAAAATGATGGAGAAAAGAATCGAGAAGCAGAGAGAGGGAGGATAGGACTGAGAGGAGGAGATGGGGGAGTGAAGGAAGAGGCAGGGAGGAGAGAGAGAGAGAGAACGGGAGACAGAAATAAGAGATGAAGAAGGGGGGGGGTGGGGGAGAGGATGTAAGGAGAGAGGGAATGAAAAAGGGAGGCAGGCGGAGAGAGCGACAGAAAGGGATAGACAGAGATGAAAATCAGAAGCTGTTGTGATAGATCCATCTCGTTTGTTTCAGATACCCTCATGTGACCAGTCGGGGAATTACAGGGAGAGGGGGGGGGGAGAGAGGAGAGTTGGAGATGGAAATAAATGGAACTTGTTTAAGGAGTTTGCTGACGACAGAATGAAAACCATTGCCAGAAAAAAACATATATATTGGATTTAATTTAGAATCTCATGGGGTACAATCTATCGGCTACGAGGGGGTGTGGTACCTGACAGAGCTGGTGGAACGAGGGAGGGGAAGGTGCCAGGTGGGCATGCACGACAGGGGGCAAGGGGGGTATTAATTGCTGCCGAGGAACTGCCGGAAGAACTTGAGGAACTGGTGACAGCGGCCTTGATAAACCTCATCTAGGACCCGCTTACTCTCAATTATCAGTCGCAGGTCGCGGATTCTGTGCTTCATCTGTTGTGTCAGGTTGTGCTGGTTACCCAGAAATTGTTGGTAATCTGGAGCAGAAAGGAAGAGTTAGTCACAGAGTAAAGCTCCCTCTACACTGGCCCCATCAAACACTCCCAGGACAGGTACAGCACGGGGTTAGATACAGAGTAAAGCTCCCTCTGCACTGTCCCCATCAAACACTCCCAGGACAGGTACAGCACGGGGTTAGATACAGAGTAAAGCTCCCTCTACACTGTCCCCATCAAACACTCCCAGGACAGGTACAGCACAGGGTTAGATAGAGAGTAAAGCTCCCTCTACACTGTCCCCATCAAACACTCCCAGGACAGGTACAGCACGGGGTTAGATACAGAGTAAAGCTCCCTCTACACTGTTCCCATCAAACACTCCCAGGACAGGTACAGCACGGGGTTAGATACAGAGTAAAGCTCCTTCTACACTGTCCCCATCAAACACTCCCAGGACAGGTATAGCACGGGGTTAGATCCAGAGTAAAGCTCCCTCTACACTGTCCCCATCAAACACTCCCAGGATAGCTACAGCACGGGGTTAGATACAGACTAAAGCTCCATCTACACTGTCCCCAATCAAACACTCCCAGGACATGTACAGCACGGGGTTAGATACAGAGTAAAGCTCCCTCTACACTGCCCCCATTAAACACTCCCAGGACAGGTACAGCACGGGGTTAGATACAGAGTAAAGCTCCGTCTACACTGTCCCCAATCAAACACTCCCAGGACATGTACAGCACGGGGTTAGATACAGAGTAAAGCTCCCTCTACACTGCCCCCATCAAACACTCCCAGGACAGGTACAGCACGGGGTTAGATACAGAGTAAAGCTCCCTCTACACTGTCCCCATCAAACACTCCCAGGACAGGTACAGCACGGGTTAGATACAGAGTAAAGCTCCCTCTACACTGTCCCCCATCAAATACTCCCAGGACAGGTACAGCACGGGGTTAGATACAGAGTAAAAGCTCCCTCTACACTGCCCCCATCAAACACTCCCAGGACAGGTACAGCACGGGTTAGATACAGAGTAAAGCTCCCTCTACACTGTCCCCATCAAACACTCCCAGGACAGGTACAGCACGGGGTTAGATACAGAGTAAAGCTCCCTCTACACTGGCCCCATCAAACACTCCCAGGACAGGTACAGCACGGGGTTAGATACAGAGTAAAGCTCCCTCTACACTGTCCCCATCAGACTCTCCCAGGACAGGTACAGCATGGGGTTAGATACAGAGTAAAGCTCCCTCTACACTGTCCCCATCAAACACTCCCAGGACAGGTACAGCACGGGGTTAGATACAGTGTAAAGCTCCCTCTACACTGTCCCCATCAACACTCCCACGACAGGTACAGCACGGGGTTAGATACAGAGTAAAGCTCCCTCTACACCGTCCCCATCAAACACTCCCAGGACAGGTACAGCACGGGGTTAGATACAGAGTAAAGCTCCCTCTACACCGTCCCCATCAAACACTCCCAGGACAGGCACAGCACGGGGTTAGATACAGAGTAAAGCTCCCTCTACACCGTCCCCATCAAACACTCCGAGGACAGGTACAGCACGGGGCTAGATACAGAGTAAAGCTCCCTCTACACTGTCCCCATCAAACACTCCCAGGGCAGGTACAGCACGGGGTTAGATACAGAGTAAAGCTCCCTCTACACTGTCCCCATCAAACACTCCCAGGACAGGTACAGCACTGGGTTAGATACAGAGTAAAGCTCCCTCGAAACTGTCCCCATCAAACACTCCCAGGACAGGTACAGCACGGGGTTAGATACAGAGTAAAGCTCCCTCGAAACTGTCCCCATCAACACTCCCAGGACAGGTACAGCACGGGGTTAGATACAGAGTAAAGCTCCCTCTACACTGTCCCCATCAAACACTCCCAGGACAGGTACAGCACGGGGTTAGATACAGAGTAAAGCTCCCTCTACACTGTCCCCATCAAACACTCCCAGGGCAGGTACAGCACGGGGCTAGATACAGAGTAAAGCTCGCTCTACACTGTCCCAATCAAACACTCCCAGGACAGGTACAGCACGGGGTTAGATACAGAGTAAAGCTCCCTCTACACTGTCCCCATCAAACACTCCCAGGACAGGTACAGCACGGGGTTAGATACAGAGTAAAGCTCCCTCTACACTGTCCCCATCAAACACTCCCAGGACAGGTACAGCACGGGGTTAGATACAGAGTAAAGCTCCCTCTACACTGTCCCCATCAAACACTCCCAGGACAGGTACAGCACGGGGTTAGATACAGAGTAAAGCTCCCTCTCCACTGCCCCCATCAAACACTCCCAGGACAGGTACAGCACGGGGTTAGATACAGAGTAAAGCTCCCTCTACACTGTCCCCATCAAACACTCCCAGGACAGGTACAGCACGGGGTTAGATACAGAGTAAAGCTCCCTCTACACTGTCCCCATCAAACACTCCCAGGGCAGGTACAGCACGGGGTTAGATACAGAGTAAAGCTCCCTCTACACTGTCCCCATCAAACACTCCCAGGACAGGTACAGCACGGGGTTAGATACAGAGTAAAGCTCCCTCGAAACTGTCCCCATCAACACTCCCAGGACACAGCACGGGGTTAGATACAGAGTAAAGCTCCCTCTACACTGTCCCCATCAAACACTCCCAGGACAGGTACAGCACGGGGTTAGATACAGAGTAAAGCTCCCTCTACACTGTCCCCATCAAACACTCCCAGGACAGGTACAGCACGGGCTTAGATACAGAGTAATCTCCCTCTCCACTGCCCCCATCAAACACTCCCAGGACAGGTACAGCACGGGGTTAGATACAGAGTAAAGCTCCCTCTACACTGTCCCCATCAAACACTCCCAGGACAGGTACAGCACGGGGTTAGATACAGAGTAAAGCTCCCTCTACACTGTCTCCATCAAACACTCCCAGGGCAGGTACAGCACGGGGTTAGATACAGAGTAAAGCTCGCTCTACACTGTCCCAATCAAACACTCCCAGGACAGGTACAGCACGGGGTTAGATACAGAGTAAAGCTCCCTCTACACTGTCCCCATCAAACACTCCCAGGACAGGTACAGCACGGGGTTAGATACAGAGTAAAGCTCCCTCTACACTGTCCCCATCAAACACTCCCAGGGCAGGTACAGCACGGGGTTAGATACAGAGTAAAGCTCGCTCTACACTGTCCCAATCAAACACTCCCAGGACAGGTACAGCACGGGGTTAGATACAGAGTAAAGCTCCCTCTACACTGTCCCCATCAAACACTCCCAGGACAGGTACAGCACGGGGTTAGATACAGAGTAAAGCTCCCTCTACACTGTCCCCATCAAACACTCCCAGGACAGGTACAGCACGGGGTTAGATACAGAGTAAAGCTCCCTCTACACTGTCCCCATCAAACACTCCCAGGACAGGTACAGCACGGGGTTAGATACAGAGTAAAGCTCCCTCTCCACTGCCCCCATCAAACACTCCCAGGACAGGTACAGCACGGGGTTAGATACAGAGTAAAGCTCCCTCTACACTGTCCCAATCAAACACTCCCAGGACAGGTACAGCACGGGGTTAGATACAGAGTAAAGCTCCCTCTACACTGTCCCCATCAAACACTCCCAGGACAGGTACAGCATGGGGTTAGATACAGAGTAAAGCTCCCTCTACACTGTCCCAATCAAACACTCCCAGGACAGGTACAGCACGGGGTTAGATACAGAGTAAAGCTCCCTCTACACTGTCCCCATCAAACACTCCCAGGACAGGTACAGCACGGGGTTAGATACAGAGTAAAGCTCCCTCTACACTGTCCCCATCAAACACTCCCAGGACAGGTACAGCATGGGGTTTGATACAGAGTAAAGCTCCCTCTACACTGTCCCCATCAAACACTCCCAGGACAGGTACAGCACGGGGTTAGATACAGAGTAAAGCTCCCTCTACACTGTCCCCATCAAACACTCCCAGGACAGGTACAGCACGGGGTTAGATACAGAGTAAAGCTCCCTCTACACTGTCCCCATCAAACACTCCCAGGACAGGTACAGCACGGGGTTAGATACAGAGTAAAGCTCCCTCTACACTGTCCCCATCAAACACTCCCAGGACAGGTACAGCACGGGGTTAGATACAGAGTAAAGCTCCCTCTACACTGTCCCCATCAAACACTCCCAGGACAGGTACAGCACGGGGTTAGATCCAGAGTAAAGCTCCCTCTACACTGTCCCCATCAAACACTCCCAGGACAGGTACAGTACGGGTTAGATACAGAATAAAGCTCCCTCTACACTGTCCCCATCAAACACTCCCAGGACAGGTACAGCACGGTGTCAGTTCAGCATCTTCTGACGGTCCTTGACTCCCCCTCCCCCTCCCCCTCCCCCTCCCCCTCCCCCTCCCATTGTCCCGCCCCATCTCCTCACCTTTAACGGACTGCTCGAGAATATAAAGCACCTCTTGTTCAATTGCCGTGATCAGCGGTAACGGCAGCTGTGTGGACAAGGAATACTGAGATCAGTGAGTGCACGGACACATACCACACAGGAAGGGGGGTGAAAGCCTCCCTTGCCCTCCCCCCAAACAAACATGGACTCTCCCCTGGCCCCCTATCAAACATGGATTCTCCCATGGCTCCCCAAAGAAAAATGGATTGTCCCATGGCCCCCCAACAAACATGGACTCTCCCATAGCCCCCCCCATCAAACATGGACTCTCCCATGGACCCCCAACAAACATGGACTCTCCCAAGGCCCCCCATCAAACATGGACTCTCCCATGGACCCCCAACAAACATGGACTCTCCCAAGGCCCCCCATCAAACATGGACTCTCCCATGGCCCCCAAACAAATATGGACTCTCCCATAGCCCCCCAACAAACATGAACTCTCCCATGGCCCCCAACAAACATGGAGTCTCCCATGACCCCCCAACAAACCACCCAACAAATGTGGACTCTTCCATGGCCCCCAACAAAACTGGAATCTCCCATGCCCCCCCTAAACAAACATGGACTCTCTCATGGCCCTGCAGCAAACATGGACTCTCCCACAAGCCCCCAACAAATATGGACTCTCCCATGTGCCCCCAACAAACATGGACTCTCCCATGTGCCCCCAACAAACATGGACTCTCCCATGTGCCCCCAACAAACATGGACTCTCCCACATGCCCTCTACAAACATGGACTCTCCCATTTCTTTTTTAATTTAGAGTACCCAATTCACTTTTTCCAATTAAGGGGCAATTTAGCGCGGCCAATCCACCTACCCTGCGCATCTTTGGGTTGTGGGGGTGAAACCCACGCAGACACGGGGAGAGTGTGCATACTTCACACGGACAGTGACTCAGGGATGGGATCGAGCCTGGGGCCTCGCCACCGTGAGGCAGCAAGGCTAAACCACTGCGCACAATGTTGTCACAACATGGACTCTCCCATTGTCCCCCAAACAAACATGAACTCTCCCATGACCCCCCAAACATGGACTCTCCCATGGCCTGCCAAACAAACATGGACTCTCCCATGTCCCCCCAAGAAACATGGATTCTCCCATGACCCCCAAACAAACCCCCCAACAAACATGGACTCCCCCATGGCCCCCCAACACACATGATTTCCCCACAAGCACCCAAAAAACATGGACTCTCACGTGGCCCCCCAAAAGAAACATGGACTCTCCCATGGCCTGCCAAACAAACATGGACTCTCACATGGCCCCCTCCCCAAACAAACATGGTCTCTCCCATGCCCAGCCCCACAAACATGGACTCTCCCGCACCCCCAAAAGACATGAACTCTCCCATTCCCTCCCAACACACATGGACTCTCCCATGTCCCCCCCCCCCCAACACACATGGACTCTCCCACACACCCCCTCCCCCCAATAAACATGGACTCTCCCACATACCCCAACAAACATGGTCTCTCCCACCTCGGCAGGCTGGCACAGCGGTTAGCACCGCTGCCTCACAGTGCAAGGGACCCGGGTTCGAATCCGGCCTCGGGACACTGTCTGTGCGTTCTCCCCCATGTCTGCGTGGGTTTCCTCCGGGTGCTCCGGTTTCCCCCCACAGTCCAGAGATGTGCAGGTTGGGTGGATTGGCCATGATAAATTGCCCCTCAGTGTCCAAAAGGTTAGGTGGGGTTACTGGGTTACGGGGATAGGGTGCATACTCGATGGGCCGAATGGCCGCCTTCTGCACTGTAAATTCTATGATATCCCTAGAAAACCATGGACTCTCCCATGGCCCCCAACAAACATGGTTCTCCCACATGCCCCCAACAAACATGGTTCCCCCACATGCCCCCAACAAACATGGCTCCCCCACATGCCCCCAACAAACATGGTTCCCCCACATGCCCCCAGCAAACATGGTTCCCCCACATGCCCCCAACAAATATGGACTCCCTCCTCTTCACTGTGGCTATTAATATGTTTTAATTTCATTTTCATTGCCTTTCCTACAGTTGAGGGCTGATTGGTTCCTGACTTACTGACTCCCGAGACCAACAGAATTCTTACCTTGGCTTTTATCTCCATCTCGTGCTTCTTGAGATAGTCTTTATAGGCTGGTTCCTGGGTTAAGAGAGAGAGAGAGAGGTGGGAGGAAACAGCAGTCAGATCCGAGCCTGTGGGGAGGATCTGGAACCGGACAGAACATGGGGTCCTCCCCCCCCCCGCCCCCCTCCTCCGGTGCCCTCGGCCCGGCCGTTGCCCTTTCATGGGCTGCCTTGCTATTCGACTGCAGCGGGCATTGCGGCTTCAGCTGCACACCGCGGGTGGAGTGGAGGAAGAGGAGGTGGGGATGGAGAATTGAGGCTGGGTGTAGAGAGGGGCAGGAAGGCATTGGTTAGTCACTCTTCTCCCCCCCCCCCCCTCCCCTCACTGCCGCGCCGCCACAAGAACATGAGGGGAGGGTGAATGGTTGGGGGGGGGGGGGGGGGAGCAGGGGGAGGTCCCAGTGGCAGACTTACCAGAACCATCTGGTCAAACTCGACTCGCTTCGATTGACTCTTTTTCCATTTGCCTAACTGCCTGTTCATACTCCAGGTCGAGGAAGGATAAACTGGGTCAGAGAGGAGGCAAAATTAGTCCCGGGTAAACAACGGCAGATCCCCAAATCAGTCTGGGATAAAGGAGCACACATTCCGTAATCAGTCCCGACTGACAGGGTGCACATCCTGAAATCAGTCCCGGGTAACCGAGTACCCATCCTGAAATCAGCCACAGGTAACAGAGTACCCATCCTGAAATCAGTACCTAGTAACCGAGCACCTATCCTGAAATAGTCCCGGGTAACAGAGTACCCATCCTGAAATCAGTACCTAGTAACCGAGCACCTATCCTGAAATAGTCCCGGGTAACAGAGTACCCATCCTGAAATCAGTCACGGGTAACCGAGCGCCCATCCTGAAAGCAGTACCTAGTAACCGAGCATGCAACCTGAAATCAGTACCTAGTAACCGAGCACCTATCCTGAAATAGTCCCGGGTAACAGAGTACCCATTCTGAAATCAGTCACGGGTAACCGAGCGCCCATCCTGAAATCAGTCCCTAGTAACCGAGCGCCCATCCTGAAATCAGTCCCTAGTAACCGAACGCCCATCCTGAAATCAGTCCCTGGTAACCTAGCGCCCATCCTGAAATCAGTCCCTGGTAACCGAGTACCCATCCTGAAATCAGTCCCTGGTAACCTAGCGCCCATCCTGAAATCAGTCCCTAGTAACCGAACGCCCATCCTGAAATCAGTCCCTGGTAACCTAGCGCCCATCCTGAAATCAGTACCTAGTAACCGAGCACCCATCCTGAAATCAGTACCTAGTAACCGAGCACCTATCCTGAAATAGTCCCGGGTAACAGAGTACCCATCCTGAAATCAGTCACGGGTAACCGAGCGCCCATCCTGAAATCAGTCCCGGTAACCGAGCACCCATCCAGAAATCAGTACCTAGTAACCAAGCTCCTATCCGGAACTCAGTCCCAGGTAACAGAGCGCCCATCCTGAAATCAGTCTCTCATAATCGAGCGCCCATCCTGAAATCAGTCCCAGGTAGCCGAGCGCCCAGCCAGCAATCAGTCTCTCGAAATTGAGCGCCCATCCTGAAATCAGTCCCGGGTAACCGAGCGCCTATCCTGAAATCAGTCCCTAGTAACCGAACGCCCATCCTGAAATCAGTCCCTAGTAACCGAACGCCCATCCGGAAATCAGTCCCTGGTAACCGAGCGCCCATCCTGAAATCAGTCCCTAGTAACCGGGCACCAATTCTGAAATAAGTCCCTCGTAAACGAGCAATTATCCTGAAATCAGTCCCGGGTAACCGAGCACCCATCCTGAAATCAGCCACAGGTAACAGAGTACCCATCCTGAAATCAGTACCTAGTAACCGAGCACCCAACCTGAAATCAGTACCTAGTAACCAAGCACCTATCCTGAAATAGTCCCGGGTAACAGAGTACCCATCCTGAAATCAGTCCCGGGTAAACGAGCAATTATCCTGAAATCAGTCCCGAGTAACCGAGCGCACATCTGGAAATCAGTCCCTCGTAACCGAGCGCACACCCTGAAATCAGTCCAGGGTAACCGAGAGCGCATCCTGAAATCAGTCCCTCGTAATCGAGCGCCCATCCAGGAATCAGTCCGAAGTAACCGAGCACCCATCCTGAAATCAGTCCCTCGTAACCGAGCGCCCGTCCAGAAATCAGACCCGGGTAACCGAGCACCCATCCTGAAATCAGTCCCGAGGAACCGAGCGCCCATCCTGAAATCAGTCCAGGGTAACAGAGCGCCCATCCAGGAATCAGTCCTGAGTAACCGAGCGCGCATCCCGAGTGGGGGGGGCGGGGGGGTGGTGGGTCAGGGGGTGGGAGTTGAGTGGTGGGTTCTGGTACGTGCAGGACAGGGGGGATGGTGAACATCAAATTGAGGGAGGGCCAGGTCGTTCGGGGGCGGGAAGGGGGGGTAGGGGGGGGGGGGGGGGGGAGGGTGGAGATCAGGAAGCCCTTCCCCATGCACAGCGGAGTGGGAATGCGGTGCCTCCTCGGGGAAAAGCAGCCTGGTCAGGGGATCGATGAGAAGTGATGGGTTTTGTTGGACGAGGAGAGGGTGAGGGGTTTACGGAGCAGAGCTGGGTGGATGGGGTGACAGGACAGGTCAGGGGCAAGCAATTGTGCATTGGGACAGCAATGAGGGGCTCAATGACCGCGTCCTGTTCGATTTCCCAGTGGCCCACAGAATGGAAGGAGGCGATTTGGCCGGTCGGTGGGGTCCCCGAGGGGGTCTCAGATCCATGGACCGCCGAAAAACAAACTTGGTGCTTACCAGGATTCAGTGGTTCAGCCTGAAAGAGGAAAAGAGACATGTCACTTCGGAATTCCACCCGGGATCCCTCAGCACCGCCCCCATCAAACACTCCCTCCCCGGGACAGGGACAGCACGGGGTTAGATACAGAGTAAAGCGCCCTCTACACTGTCCCCATCAAACACTCCCAGGACAGGTACAGCACTGGGTTAGATACAGAGTAAAGCTCCCTCTACACTGTCCCCATCAAACACTCCCTCCCCGGGACAGGGACAGCACGGGGTTGGATACAGAGTAAAGCTCCCTCTACACTGTCCCCATCAAACACTCACAGGACAGGTACAGCACGGGGTTGGATACAGAGTAAATCTCCCTCTACACTGTCCCCATCAAACACTCCCAGGACAGGTACAGCACGGGGTTGGATACAGAGTAAAGCTCCCTCTACACTGTCCCCATCAAACACTCCCAGGACAGGTACAGCACGGGGTTAGATACAGAGTAAGCTCCCTCTACACTGTCCCCTTCAAACACTCCCAGGACAGGTACAGCACGGGTTAGATACAGAGTAAAGCTCCCTCTACACTGTCCCCATCAAACACTCCCTCCCCGGGACAGGGACAGCACGGGGTTGGATACAGAGTAAAGCTCCCTCTACACTGTCCCCATCAAACACTCCCAGGACAGGTACAGCTCAGGGTTAGATACAGAGTAAAGCTCCCTCTACACTGTCCCCATCAAACACTCCCTCCCCGGGACAGGGACAGCACGGGGTTGGATACAGAGTAAAGCTCCCTCTACACTGTCCCCATCAAACACTCACAGGACAGGTACAGCACGGGGTTGGATACAGAGTAAATCTCCCTCTACACTGTCCCCATCAAACACTCCCAGGACAGGTACAGCACGGGGTTGGATACAGAGTAAAGCTCCCTCTACACTGTCCCCATCAAACACTCCCAGGACAGGTACAGCACGGGGTTAGATACAGAGTAAGCTCCCTCTACACTGTCCCCTTCAAACACTCCCAGGACAGGTACAGCACGGGTTAGATACAGAGTAAAGCTCCCTCTACACAGTCCCCATCAAACACTCCCAGCACAGGTACAGCACGGGGTTCGATACAGAGTAAAGCTCCCTCGACACTGTCACCATCAAACACTCCCAGGACAGGTACAGCACGGGTTAGATACAGAGTAAAGCTCCTTCGACACTGTCCCCATGACACACGCCCAGGACAGGTGCAGCACGGGGTTAGATACAGAGTAAAGCTCTCTCGACACTGTCCCCATCAAACACTCCCTCCACGGGACAGGTACAGCACGGGGTTAGATACAGAGTAAAGCTCCCTCTACACAGTCCCCATCAAACACTCCCAGGACAGGTACAGCACGGGTTAGATACAGAGTAAAGCTCCCTCTACACAGTCCCCATCAAACACTCCCAGGACAGGTACAGCACGGGGTTAGATACAGAGTAAAGCTCCCTCTACACTGTCCCCATCAAACACTCCCAGGACAGGTACAGCACGGGGTTAGATACAGAGTAAAGCTCCCTCTACACTGTTCCCCATCAAACACTCCGAGGACAGGTACAGCACGGGGTTAGATACAGAGTAAAGCTCCCTCTACACTGTCCCCATCAAACACTCCCAGGACAGGTACAGCACGGGGTTAGATACAGAGTAAGCTCCCTCTACACTGTCCCCTTCAAACACTCCCAGGACAGGTACAGCACGGGTTAGATACAGAGTAAAGCTCCCTCTACACTGTCCCCATCAAACACTCCCTCCCCGGGACAGGGACAGCACGGGGTTGGATACAGAGTAAAGCTCCCTCTACACTGTCCCCATCAAACACTCCCAGGACAGGTACAGCTCGGGGTTAGATACAGAGTAAAGCTCCCTCTACACTGTCCCCATCAAACACTCCCTCCCCGGGACAGGGACAGCACGGGGTTGGATACAGAGTAAAGCTCCCTCTACACTGTCCCCATCAAACACTCACAGGACAGGTACAGCACGGGGTTGGATACAGAGTAAATCTCCCTCTACACTGTCCCCATCAAACACTCCCAGGACAGGTACAGCACGGGGTTGGATACAGAGTAAAGCTCCCTCTACACTGTCCCCATCAAACACACCCAGGACAGGTACAGCACGGGGTTAGATACAGAGTAAGCTCCCTCTACACTGTCCCCTTCAAACACTCCCAGGACAGGTACAGCACGGGTTAGATACAGAGTAAAGCTCCCTCTACACAGTCCCCATCAAACACTCCCAGCACAGGTACAGCACGGGGTTCGATACAGAGTAAAGCTCCCTCGACACTGTCACCATCAAACACTCCCAGGACAGGTACAGCACGGGTTAGATACAGAGTAAAGCTCCCTCGACACTGTCCCCATGACACACGCCCAGGACAGGTGCAGCACGGGGTTAGATACAGAGTAAAGCTCTCTCGACACTGTCCCCATCAAACACTCCCTCCCCGGGACAGGTACAGCACGGGGTTAGATACAGAGTAAAGCTCCCTCTACACAGTCCCCATCAAACACTCCCAGGACAGGTACAGCACGGGTTAGATACAGAGTAAAGCTCCCTCTACACTGTCCCCATCAAACACTCCCAGGACAGGTACAGCACGGGGTTAGATACAGAGTAAAGCTCCCTCTACACTGTTCCCCATCAAACACTCCCAGGACAGGTACAGCACGGGGTAAGATACAGAGTAAAGCTCCCTCTACACTGTTCCCCATTAAACACTCCCAGGACAGATACAGCACGGGTTTAGAAACAGAGTAAAGCTCCCTCTACACTGTTCCCCATCAAACACTCCCAGGACAGGTACAGCACGGGGTTAGATACAGAGTAAAGCTCCCTCTACACTGTTCCCCATCAAACACTCCCAGGACAGGTACAGCACGGGGTTAGATACAGAGTAAAGCTCCCTCTACACTGTCCCCATCAAACACTCCCAGGACAGGTACAGCACGGGGTTAGATACAGTGTAAAGCTCCCTCTACACTGTTCCCCATCAAACACTCCCAGGACAGGTACAGCACGGGGTTAGATTCAGAGTAAAGCTCCCTCTACACAGTCCACATCAAACACTCCCAGGACAGGTACAGCTCGGGGTTAGATACAGAGTAAAGCTCCCTCTACACTGTCCCCATCAAACACTCCCAGGACAGGTACAGCACGGGGTTAGATACAGAGTAAAGCTCCCTCTACACTGTCCCCATCAAACACTCCCAGGACAGGTACAGCACGGGGTTAGATACAGAGTAAAGCTCCCTCTACACTGTCCCCATCAAACACTCCCAGGACAGGTACAGCACGGGGTTAGATACAGAGTAAAGCTCCCTCTACACTGTCCCCATCAAACACGCCCAGGACAGGTACAGCACGGGGTTAGATACAGAGTAAAGCTCCCTCTACACTGTCCCCATCAAAGACTCCCAGGACAGGTACAGCACGGGGTTAGATACAGAGTAAAGCTACCTCTACACTGTCCCCATCAAACACTCCCAGGACAGGTACAGCACGGGGTTAGATACAGAGTAAAGCTCCCTCTACCCTGTCCCCATCAAACACTCCCAGGACAGTTACAGCACGGTGTTAGATACAGAGTAAAGCTCCCTCTACACTGTCCCCATCAAACACTCCCAGGACAGGAACAGCACGGGGTTAGATACTGAGTAAAGCTCCCTCTACACTGCCCCCATCAAACACTGCCAGGACAGGTGCAGCACAGGGTTAGATACAGAGTAAAGCTCCCTCTACACTGTCCCCATAAAACACTCCCAGGAGAGGTACAGCTTGGGGTTAGATACAGAGTAAAGCTCCCACTACACTGCCCCCATCTAACACTCCCTCCCCAGGACAGGTACAGCACGGGGTTAGATACAGAGTAAAGCTCGCTCTACTCTGTCCCCATCAAACACTCCCAGGACAGGTGCAGCACGGGGTTAGATACAGAGTAAAGCTCCCCCTACACTGTCCCCAGCAAACGCTGCCAGGACAGGTGCAGCACGGGGTTAGATACAGAGTAAAGCTCCCTCGACACTGGCCCCATCAAACACTCCCAGGACAGGTACAGCACGGGGTTAGATACAGAGTAAAGCTCCCTCTACACTGCCCCCATCAAACACTCCCAGGACAGGTACAGCACGGGATTAGATACAGAGTAAAGCTCCCTCTACACTGTCCCCATCAAACACTCCCAGGACAGGTACAGCATGGGGTTAGATACAGAGTAAAGCTCCCTCTACACTGCCCCCATCAAACACTCCCAGGACAGGTACAGCACGGGATTAGATACAGAGTAAAGCTCCCTCTACACTGTCCCCATCAAACACTCCCAGGACAGGTACAGCACGGGGTTAGACACAGAGTAAAGCTCCCTCATTACTGTCCCCATCAAACACTCCGAGGCCAGGTACAGCACGGTGTTAGGTACAGAGTAAAGCTCCCTCTACACTGTCTCCATCAAACACTCGCAGGACAGGGACAGCACGGGGTTAGATACAGAGTAAAGCTCCCTCTACACTGTCCCCATCAAACATTCCCAGGACAGGTACAGCACGGGGTTAGATACAGAGTAAAGCTCCCTCTACACTGTCCCCATCAAACACTCCCAGGACAGGTACAGCACAGGGTTAGATACAGAGTAAAGCACCCTCTACACTGTCCCCATCAAACACTCCCAGGACAGGTACAGCACGGGGTTAGATACAGAGTAAAGCTCCCTCTACACTGTCCCCATCAAACACTCCCAGGACAGGTACAGCACGGGGTTCGATACAGAGTAAAGCTCCCTCTACACTGTCCCCATCAAACACTCCCAGGACATGTACAGCACGGGGTTAGATACAGAGTAAAGCTCCCTCTACACTTTCCCCATCAAACACTCCCAGGACAGGTACAGCACAGGGTTAGATACAGAGTAACGCTCCCTCTACACTGTCCCCATCAGACACTCCCAGGACAGGCACAGCACGGGGTTAGATACAGAGTAAAGCTCCCTCTACACTGTCCCCATCAAACACTCCCAGGACAGGTACAGCACGGGGTTAGATACAGGGTAAAGCTCCCTCTACACTGTCCCCATCAAACACTCCCAGGATAGGTACAGCACGGGGTTAGATACAGAGTAAAGCTCCCTCTACACTGTCTCCATCAAACACACCCAGGACAGGTACAGCACGGGGTTAGATACAGAGTAAAGCTCCCTCTACACTGTCCCCATCAAACACTCCCAGGACAGGTACAGCACGGGGTTAGATACAGAGTAAAGCTCCCTCTACACTTTCCCAATCAAACACTCCCAGGACAGGTACAGCACAGGGTTAGATACAGAGTAACGCTCCCTCTACACTGTCCCCATCAGACACTCCCAGGACAGGCACAGCACGGGGTTAGATACAGAGTAAAGCTCCCTCTACACTGTCCCCATCAAACACTCCCAGGACAGGTACAGCACGGGGTTAGATACAGGGTAAAGCTCCCTCTACACTGTCCCCATCAAACACTCCCAGGATAGGTACAGCACGGGGTTAGATACAGAGTAAAGCTCCCTCTACACTGTCTCCATCAAACACACCCAGGACAGGTACAGCACGGGGTTAGATACAGAGTAAAGCTCCCTCTACACTGTCCCCATCAAACACTCCCAGGACAGGTACAGCACTGGGTTAGATACAGAGTAAAGCTCCCTCGACACTGTCCCCATCAAACACTCCCAGGACAGGTACAGCACGGGGTTCGATACAGAGTAAAGCTCCCTCTACACTGTCCCCATCAAACACTCCCAGGACAGGTACAGCACGGGGTTAGATACAGAGTAAAGCTCCCTCTACACTGTCCCCATCAAACACTGCCAGGACATGTACAGCACGGGGTTAGATACAGAGTAAAGCTCCCTCTACACTGTCCCCATCAAACTCTCCCAGCACAGGTACAGCACGGGGTTAGATACAGAGTAACGCTCCCTCTACACTGTCCCCATCAAACACTCCCAGGACAGGTACAGCACGGGGTTAGATGCAGGGTAAAGCTCCCTCTACACTGTCCCCATCAAACACTCCCAGGGCTGGTACAGCACGGGGTTAGATACAGAGTAAAGCTCCCTCTACACTGTCTCCATCAAACACACCCAGGACAGGTACAGCACGGGGTTAGATACAGAGTAAAGCTCCCTCTACACTGTCCCCATCAAACACTCCCAGGACAGGTACAGCACGGGGTTAGATACAGAGTAAAGCTCCCTCTACACTATCCCCATCAAACACTCCCAGGACAGGTACAGCACGGGTTAGATACAGAGTAAAGCTCCCTCTACACTGTCCCCATCAAACACTCCCAGGACAGGTACAGCACGGGTTAGATACAGAGTAAAGCTCCCTCTACACTGTCCCCATCAAACACTCCCAGGACAGGTACAGCACGGGGTTAGATACAGAGTAAAGCTCCCTCGACACTGTCCCCATGACACACGCCCAGGACAGGTGCAGCACGGGGTTAGATACAGAGTAAAGCTCTCTCGACACTGTCCCCATCAAACACTCCCTCCCCGGGACAGGTACAGCACGGGGTTAGATACAGAGTAAAGCTCCCTCTACACAGTCCCCATCAAACACTCCCAGGACAGGTACAGCACGGGTTAGATACAGAGTAAAGCTCCCTCTACACTGTCCCCATCAAACACTCCCAGGACAGGTACAGCACGGGTTAGATACAGAGTAAAGCTCCCTCTACACTGTCCCCATCAAACACTCCCAGGACAGGAACAGCACGGGGTTAGATACAGAGTAAATCTCCCTCTACACTGCCCCCATCAAACACTGCCAGGACAGGTGCAGCACAGGGTTAGATACAGAGTAAAGCTCCCTCTACACTGTCCCCATGAAACACTCCCTCCCCAGGACAGGGGTAGCTCGGGGGTAGATACAGAGTAAAGCTCCCTCTACACTGCCCCATCAAACACTCCCAGGACAGGTACAGCTTGGGGTTAGATACAGAGTAAAGCTCCCACTACACTGCCCCCATCAAACACTCCCTCCCCAGGACAGGTACAGCACGGGGTTAGATACAGAGTAAAGCTCGCTCTACTCTGTCCCCATCAACCACTCCCAGGACAGGTGCAGCACGGGGTTAGATACAGAGTAAAGCTCCCCCTACACTGTCCCCAGCAAACGCTGCCAGGACAGGTGCAGCACGGGGTTAGATACAGAGTAAAGCTCCCTCGACACTGGCCCCATCAAACACTCCCAGGACAGGTACAGCACGGGGTTAGATACAGAGTAAAGCTCCCTCTACACTGCCCCCATCAAACACTCCCAGGACAGGTACAGCACGGGATTAGATACAGAGTAAAGCTCCCTCTACACTGTCCCCATCAAACACTCCCAGGACAGGTACAGCATGGGGTTAGATACAGAGTAAAGCTCCCTCTACACTGCCCCCATCAAACACTCCCAGGACAGGTACAGCACGGGATTAGATACAGAGTAAAGCTCCCTCTACACTGTCCCCATCAAACACTCCCAGTACAGGTACAGCACGGGGTTAGACACAGAGTAAAGCTCCCTCATTACTGTCCCCATCAAACACTCCTAGGCCAGGTACAGCACGGTGTTAGGTACAGAGTAAAGCTCCCTCTACACTGTCTCCATCAAACACTCGCAGGACAGGGACAGCACGGGGTTAGATACAGAGTAAAGCTCCCTCTACACTGTCCCCATCAAACGTTCCCAGGACAGGTACAGCACGGGGTTAGATACAGAGTAAAGCTCCCTCTACACTGTCCCCATCAAACACTCCCAGGACAGGTACAGCACCGGGTTAGATACAGAGTAAAGCTCCCTCTACAATGTCGACATCAAACACTCCCAGGACAGGTACAGCACGGGGTTCGATACAGAGTAAAGCTCCCTCTACACTGTCCCCATCAAACACTCCCAGGACAGGTACAGCACGGGGTTAGATACAGAGTAAAGCTCCCTCTACACTTTCCCCATCAAACACTCCCAGGACAGGTACAGCACAGGGTTAGATACAGAGTAACGCTCCCTCTACACTGTCCCCATCAAACACTCCCAGGACAGGTACAGCACGGGGTTAGATACAGAGTAAAGCTCACTCGACACTGTCACCATCAAACACTCCCAGGACAGGTACAGCACAGGGTTAGATACAGAGTAACGCTCCCTCTACACTGTCCCCATCAGACACTCCCAGGACAGGCACAGCACGGGGTTAGATACAGAGTAAAGCTCCCTCTACACTGTCCCCATCAAACACTCCCAGGACAGGTACAGCACGGGGTTAGATACAGGGTAAAGCTCCCTCTACACTGTCCCCATCAAACACTCCCAGGATAGGTACAGCACGGGGTTAGATACAGAGTAAAGCTCCCTCTACACTGTCTCCATCAAACACACCCAGGACAGGTACAGCACGGGGTTAGATACAGAGTAAAGCTCCCTCTACACTGTCCCCATCAAACACTCCCAGGACAGGTACAGCACGGGGTTAGATACAGAGTAAAGCTCCCTCTACACTGTCCCCATCAAACACTCCCAGGACAGGTACAGCACGGGGTTCGATACAGAGTAAAGCTCCCTCTACACTGTCCCCATCAAACACTCCCAGGACAGGGACAGCACGGGGTTAGATACAGAGTAAAGCTCCCTCTACACTTTCCCCATCAAACACTCCCAGGACAGGTACAGCACAGGGTTAGATACAGAGTAACGCTCCCTCTACACTGTCCCCATCAGACACTCCCAGGACAGGCACAGCACGGGGTTAGATACAGAGTAAAGCTCCCTCTACACTGTCCCCATCAAACACTCCCAGGACAGGTACAGCACGGGGTTAGATACAGGGTAAAGCTCCCTCTACACTGTCCCCATCAAACACTCCCAGGATAGGTACAGCACGGGGTTAGATACAGAGTAAAGCTCCCTCTACACTGTCTCCATCAAACACACCCAGGACAGGTACAGCACGGGGTTAGATACAGAGTAAAGCTCCCTCTACACTGTCCCCATCAAACACTCCCAGGACAGGTACAGCACGGGGTTAGATACAGAGTAAAGCTCCCTCTACACTGTCCCCATCAAACACTCCCAGGACAGGTACAGCACGGGGTTAGATACAGAGTAAAGCTCCCTCTACACTGTCCCCATCAAACACTCCCAGGACAGGTACAGCACGGGGTTAGATACAGAGTAAAGCACCCTCTACACTGTCCCCATCAAACACTCCCAGGATAGGTACAGCACGGGGTTAGATACAGAGTAAAGCTCCCTCTACACTGTCTCCATCAAACACACCCAGGACAGGTACAGCACGGGGTTAGATACAGAGTAAAGCTCCCTCTACACTGTGCCCATCAAACACTCCCAGGACAGGTACAGCACGGGGTTAGATACAGAGTAAAGCTCCCTCGACACTGTCCCCATCAAACACTCCCAGGACAGGTACAGCACGGGGTTAGATACAGAGTAAAGCTCCCTCTACACTGTCCCCATCAAACACTCCCAGGATAGGTACAGCACGGGGTTAGATACAGAGTAAAGCTCCCTCTACACTGTCCCCATCAAACACTCCCAGGACAGGTACAGCACGGGGTTAGATACAGAGTAAAGCTCCCTCTACACTGTCCCCATCAAACACTCCCAGGACATGTACAGCATGGGGTTAGATACAGAGTAAAGCTCCCTCTACACTGTCCCCATCAAACACTCCCAGGACAGGTACAGCACGGGGTTAGATACAGGGTAAAGCTCCATCAAGCCGCTCACCACCCTGACACATTTATAATCCATACCCTCACTCCCCCAGCCCTGATACTTAACTGTTCCCGCTGTTGTACGTATTGCGCTTGCAGTTGTAAGATATCCCCTCTGTAACCTCGGACTCAACAGACCGTGATCACTTTTCGCACCCACGCTGAAACGAGAGAGAGAGAAAGGTTAATACCAAACCCGATGGCTGGATTCTCCGATTGGGGGGCTGTGCCCCCTCGCCGGAGAGAGAACGGTGGAGTTTAATGGGTATGGGTCCTACACACACTGACTCTCACTGGGGTACGGATCCCACACACACTGACTCTCACTGGGGTACGGATCCCACACACACTGACTCTCACTGGGGTACGGATCCCACACACACTGACTCTCACTGGGGTACGGATCCCACACACACTGACTCTCACTGGGGTACGGGTCCCACACACACTGACTCTCACTGGGGTACGGGTCCCACACACACTGACTCTCACTGGGGTACGGGTCCCACACACACTGACTCTCACTGGGGTACGGGTCCCACACACACTGACTCTCACTGGGGTACGGGTCCAACACACACTGACTCTCACTGAGGTACGGGTCCCACACACACTGACTCTCACTGGGGTACGGGTCCCACACACACTGACTCTCACTGGGGTACGGGTCCCACACCCACTGACTCTCACTGGGGTACGGGACCCACACACACTGACTCTCACTGGGGTACGGATCCCACACACAATGACTCTCACTGGGGTATGGGTTCCACACACACTGACTCTCACTGGGGTACGGGTCCCACACACACTGACTCTCACTGGGGTACGGGTTCCACACACAATGACTCTCACTGGGGTATGGGTTCCACACACACTGACTCTCACTGGGGTACGGGTTCCACACACACTGACTATCACTGGGGTACGGGTCCCACACACACGTACTCTCACTGGGGTACGGGTCCCGCACACACTGACTCTCACTGGGGTACGGGTCCCTCACACACTGACACTCACTGGGGTACGGGTCCCACACACACTGACTCTCACTGGGGTACGGCTCCCAAACATACTGATCTCACTGGGATACGGGTTCCACACACACTGACTCTCACTGGGGTACGGGTTCCACACACACTGACTCTCACTGGGGTACGGGTTCCACACACACTGACGCTCACTGGGGTATGGGTCCCTCACACACTGACTCTCACTGGGGTACGGGTCCCACACACACTGACTCTCACTGGGGTACGGGTCCCACACACACTGACTCTCACTGGGGTACGGGTTCCACACACACAGACTCTCACTGGGGTACGGGTCCCACACACACTGACTCTCACTGAGGTACGGGTCCCTCACACACTGACTCTCACTGGGGTATGGGTACCACACACACTGACTCTCACTGGGGTACGGGTCCCACACACACTGATTCTCACTGGGGTACGGGTACCACACTCACTGACTCTCACTGGGGTACGGGTACCACACACACTGACTCTCACTGGGGTACTGGTCCCCCACACACTGATTCTCACTGGGGTACGGGTCCCACACACACTGACACTCACTGGGGTGCGGGTCCCACAGACACTGACTCTCACTGGGGTACGGGTCCCACACACCCTGACTCTCACTGGGGTACGGGTTCCACACACACAGACTCTCACTGGGGTACGGGTCCCACACACACTGATTCTCACTGGGGTACGGGTACCACACACACTGATTCTCACTGGGGTACGGGTACCACACACACTGACTCACACTGGGGTACTGGTCCCCCACACACTGATTCTCACTGGGGTACGGGTCCCACACACACTGACTCTCACTGGGGTACGGGTTCCACACACACTGACTCTCACTGGGGTGCGGGTCCCACAGACACTGACTCTCACTGGGGTACGGGTCACACACACACTGACTCTCACTGGGGTGCGGGTCCCACACACACTGACTCTCACTGAAGTACGGGTCTCACACACACTGACTCTCACTGGGGTACGGGTTCCACACACACTGACTCTCACTGGGGTACGGGTCCCACACACACTGACTCTCACTGGGGTACGGGTCCCACACACACTGACTCTCACTGGGGTACGGGTTCCACACACACTGACTCTCACTGGGGTACGGGTCCCACACACACTGACTCTCACTGGGGTACGGGTCCCACACACACTGACTCTCACTGGGGTACGGGTTCCACACACACTGACTCACACTGGGGTACGCGTCCCACATACACTGACTCTCACTGGGGTACCGGTCCCACACACACTGACTCTCACTGGGGTACCGGTCCCACACACACTGACTCACACTGGGGTACGGGTCCCACACACAATTACTCTCACTGGGGTATGGGTCCCACACACACTGACTCTCACTGGGGTACGGGTTCCACACACACTGGCTCTCACTGTGGTACGGGTCCCACACACACTGACTCTCACTGGGGTACGGGTCCCGCACACACTGACTCTCACTGGGGTACGGGTTCCACACACACTGACTATCACTGGGGTACGGGTCCCACACACACTGACTCTCACTGGGGTACGGGTTCCACACACACTGACTCTCACTGGGGTACGGGTCCCACACACACTGACTCTCACTGGGGTACGGGTCCCACACACACTGACTCTCACTGGGGTACGGGTCCCACACACACGTACTCTCACTGGGGTACGGATCCCGCACACACTGACTCTCACTGGGGTACGGGTCCCTCACACACTGACTCTCACTGGGGTACGGGACCCACACACACTGATTCTCACTGGGGTACGGGTCCCACACACACTGACTCTCACTTGGGTACGGGTCCCACACACACTGACTCTCACTGGGATACGGGTCCCACACACACTGACTCTCACTGGGGTACGGGTCCCACACACACTGATTCTCACTGGGGTACGGGTCCCACACACACTGACTCTCACTGGGGTACGGGTACCACACACACTGACTCTCACTGGGGTACGGGTCCCACACACACTGACTCTCACTGGGGTACGGGTCCCACACACACTGACTCTCACTGGGGTACGGGTTCCACACACACTGACTCTCACTGGGGTACGGGTCCCACACACACTGACTCTCACTGGGGTACGGGTTCCAGACACACTGACTCTCACTGAGGTACGCGTTCCACACACACTGACTCTCACTGGGGTACGGGTTCCACACACACTGATTCTCACTGGGGTACGGGTACCACACACACTGACTCTCACTGAGGTACGCGTTCCACACACACTGATTCTCACTGGGGTACGGGTACCACACACACTGACTCTCACTGGGGTACGGGTACCAAACACACTGACTCTCACTGGGGTACGGGTCCCACACACACTGACTCTCACTGGGGTACGGGTCCCACACACACTGACTCTCACTGGGGTACGGGTTCCACACACACTGACTCTCACTGGGGTACGGGTCCCACACACACTGACTCTCACTGGCGTACGGGTTCCAGACACACTGACTCTCACTGAGGTACGCGTTCCACACACACTGATTCTCACTGGGGTACGGGTACCACACACACTGACTCTCACTGGGGTACGGGTACCACACACACTGACTCTCACTGGGGTACTGGTCCCCCACACACTGATTCTCACTGGGGTACGGGTCCCACACACACTGACACTCACTGGGGTGCGGGTCCCACAGACACTGACTCTCACTGGGGTACGGGTCCCACACACCCTGACTCTCACTGGGGTACGGGTTCCACACACACAGACTCTCACTGGGGTACGGGTCCCACACACACTGATTCTCACTGGGGTGCGGGTCCCACACACACTGACTCTCACTGGGGTACGGGTCCCACACACACTGACTCTCACTGGGGTACGGGTCCCACACACACTGACTCTCACTGGGGTACGGGTTCCACACACACTGACTCTCACTGGGGTACGGGTCCCACACACACTGACTCTCACTGGGGTACGGGTCCCACACACACTGACTCTCACTGGGGTACGGGTTCCACACACACTGACTCACACTGGGGTACGCGTCCCACATACACTGACTCTCACTGGGGTACCGGTCCCACACACACTGACTCTCACTGGGGTACCGGTCCCACACACACTGACTCACACTGGGGTACGGGTCCCACACACAATTACTCTCACTGGGGTATGGGTCCCACACACACTGACTCTCACTGGGGTACGGGTTCCACACACACTGGCTCTCACTGTGGTACGGGTCCCACACACACTGACTCTCACTGGGGTACGGGTCCCGCACACACTGACTCTCACTGGGGTACGGGTCCCACACACACTGACTCTCACTGGGGTACGGGTTCCACACACACTGACTATCACTGGGGTACGGGTCCCACACACACTGACTCTCACTGGGGTACGGGTTCCACACACACTGACTCTCACTGGGGTACGGGTCCCACACACACTGATTCTCACTGGGGTACGGGTCCCACACACACTGACTCTCACTGGGGTACGGGTCCCACACACACTGACTCTCACTGGGGTACGGGTACCACACACACTGACTCTCACTGGGGTACGGGTCCCACACACACTGACTCTCACTGGGGTACGGGTCCCACACACACTGACTCTCACTGGGGTACGGGTTCCACACACACTGACTCTCACTGGGGTACGGGTCCCACACACACTGACTCTCACTGGGGTACGGGTTCCAGACACACTGACTCTCACTGAGGTACGCGTTCCACACACACTGACTCTCACTGGGGTACAGGTTCCACACACAATGACTCTCACTGGGGTACGGGTTCCACACACACTGACTCTCACTGGGGTACGGGTCCCACACACACTGGCTCTCACTGGGGTACGGGTTCCACACACAATGACTCTCACTGGGGTACGGGTTCCACACACAATGACTCTCACTGGGGTACGGGTCCCACATACACTGACTCTCACTGGGGTACGGGTCCCACACCCACTGACTCTCACTGGGGTACGGGTCCCACACACACTGACTCTCACTGGGGTACGGGTCCCACACACACGGACTCTCACTGGGGTACGGGTCCCACACACACTGACTCTCACTGGGGTACGGGTCCCACACACACTGACTCTCACTGGGGTACGGGTCCCACACACACTGACTCTCACTGGGGTACGGGTTCCACACACACTGACTCTCACTGGGGTACGGGTTCCACACACAATGACTCTCACTGGGGTACGGGTTCCACACACAATGACTCTCACTGGGGTACGGGTTCCACACACACTGACTCTCACTGGGGTACAGGTCCCACACAAACTGACTCTCACTGGGGTACGGGTCCCACACACACTGACTCTCACTGGGGTACGGGTCCCACACACACTGACTCTCACTGGGGTATGGGTTCCACACACACTGACTCTCACTGGGGTACGGGTTCCACACACACTGACTATCACTGGGGTACGGGTCCCACACACACTGACTCACACTGGGGTACGGATTCCACACACACTGACTCTCACTGGGGTACGGGTCCCACACACACACACTCTCACTGGGGTACGGGTCCCACACACACTGACTCTCACTGAAGTACGGGTCTCACACACACTGACTCTCACTGGGGTACGGGTTCCACACACACTGACTCTCATTGGGGTACGGGTCCCACACACACTGACTCTCACTGGGGTACGGGTCCCACACACACTGACTCTCACTGGGGTACGGGTTCCACACACACTGACTCACACTGGGGTACGTGCCCCACATACACTGACTCTCACTGGGGTACCGGTCCCACACACACTGACTCTCACTGGGGTACGGGTCCCACACACACTGACTCTCACTGGGGTACGGGTCCCACACACACTGACTCTCACTGGGGTACGGGTCCCACACACACTCACTCTCACTGGGGTACGGGTTCCACACACACTGACTCTCACTGGGGTACGGGTCCCACACACACTGACTCTCACTGGGGTACGGGTCCCACACACACTGACTCTCACTGGGGTACGGGTCCCACACACAATTACTCTCACTGGGGTACGGGTTCCACACACACTGACTCTCACTGGGGTACGGGTCCCACACACACTGGCTCTCACTGGGGTACGGGTCCCACACACACTGACTCTCACTGGGGTACGGGTTCCACACACAATTACTCTCACTGGGGTACGGGTTCCACACACACGTACTCTCACTGGGGTACGGATCCCGCACACACTGACTCTCACTGGGGTACGGGTCCCACACACACTGATTCTCACTGGGGTAGGGGTCCCACACACACTGACTCTCACTTGGGTACGGGTCCCACACACACTGACTCTCACTGGGATACGGATCCCACACACACTGACTCTCACTGGGGTACGGGTTCCACACACACTGACTCTCACTGGGGTACGGGTCCCACACACACTGACTCTCACTGGGGTACGGGTCCCACACACACTGACTCACACTGGGGTACGGGTTCCACACACACTGACTCTCACTGGGGTACGGGTCCCACACACACTGACTCTCACTGGGGTACGGGTCCCACACACACTGACTCTCACTGGGGTATGGGTCCCACACACACTGACTCTCACTGGGGTACGGATCCCACACACACTGACTCTCACTGGGGTACGGATCCCACACACACTGAGTCTCACTGGGGTACGGGTCCCACACACACTGACTCTCACTGGGGTACGGGTCCCACACACACTGACTCTCACGGGGTACGGGTCCCACACACACTGACTCTCACTGGGGTACGGGTCCCACACACACTGACTCTCACGGGGTACGGGTCCCACACACACTGACTCTCACTGGGGTACGGGTCCCACACACACTGACTCTCACTGGGGTATGGGTTCCACACACACTGACTCTCACTGGGGTACGGGTTCCACACACAATGACTATCACTGGGGTACGGGTCCAACACACGTACTCTCACTGGGGTACGGGTCCCGCACACACTGATTCTCACTGGGGTACGGGTCCCTCACACACTGACACTCACTGGGGTACGGGTCCCACACACACTGACTCTCACTGGGGTACGGGTTCCACACACACAGACTCTCACTGGGGTACGGGTCCCACACACACTGACTCTCACTGAGGTACGGGTCCCACAGACACTGACTCTCACTGGGGTACGGGTTCCACACACACTGACTCTCACTGGGGTACGGGTTCCACACACACTGACTCTCACTGGGGTACGGGTACCACACACACAGACTCTCACTGGGGTACGGGTCCCACACACACTGATTCTCACTGGGGTACGGGTACCACACACACTGACTCTCACTGGGGTACGGGTACCACACACACTGACTCTCACTGGGGTACTGGTCCCCCACACACTGATTCTCACTGGGGTACGGGTCCCACACACACTGACACTCACTGGGGTGCGGGTCCCACAGACACTGACTCTCACTGGGGTACGGGTCCCACACACACTGACTCTCACTGAAGTACGGGTCTCACACACACTGACTCTCACTGGGGTACGGGTTCCACACACACTGACTCTCACTGGGGTACGGGTCCCACACACACTGACACTCACTGGGGTGCGGGTCCCACAGACACTGACTCTCACTGGGGTGCGGTTCCCACACACACTGACTCTCACTGAAGTACGGGTCTCACACACACTGACTCTCACTGGGGTACGGGTTCCACACACACTGACTCTCACTGGGGTACGGGTCCCACACACACTGACTCACACTGGGGTACGCGTCCCACATACACTGACTCTCACTGGGGTACCGGTCCCACACACACTGACTCTCACTGGGGTACCGGTCCCACACACACTGACTCTCACTGGGGTACGGGTCCCACACACAATTACTCTCACTGGGGTATGGGTCCCACACACACTGACTCTCACTGGGGTACGGGTTCCACACACACTGGCTCTCACTGTGGTACAGGTCCCAGAAACACTGACTCTCACTGGGGTACGGGTCCCGCACACACTGACTCTCACTGGGGTACGGGTCCCACACACACTGACTCTCACTGGGGTACGGGTTCCACACACACTGACTATCACTGGGGTACGGGTCCCACACACACTGACTCTCACTGGGGTACGGGTTCCACACACACTGACTCTCACTGGGGTACGGGTCCCACACACACTGACTCTCACTGGGGTACGGGTCCCACACACACTGACTCTCACTGGGGTACGGGTCCCACACACACGTACTCTCACTGGGGTACGGATCCCGCACACACTGACTCTCACTGGGGTACGGGTCCCTCACACACTGACTCTCACTGGGGTACGGGTCCCACACACACTGATTCTCACTGGGGTACGGGTCCCACACACACTGACTCTCACTTGGGTACGGGACCCACACACACTGACTCTCACTGGGATACGGGTCCCACACACACTGACTCTCACTGGGGTACGGATCCCACACACACTGACTCTCACTGGGGTACGGGTCAGACACACACTGACTCTCACTGGGGTACGGGTCCCACACACACTGACTCTCACTGGGGTACGGGTACCACACACACTGACTCTCACTGGGGTACGGGTCCCACACACACTGACTCTCACTGGGGTACGGGTCCCACACACACTGACTCTCACTGGGGTACGGGTTCCACACACCCTGACTCTCACTGGGGTACGGGTCCCACACACACTGACTCTCACTGGGGTACGGGTCCCACACACACTGACTCTCACTGGGGTACGGATTCCAGACACACTGACTCTCACCGAGGTACGGGTTCCACACACACTGACTCTCACTGGGGTACGGGTTCCACACACAATGACTCTCACTGGGGTACGGGTTCCACACACACTGACTCTCACTGGGGTACAGGTCCCACACAAACTGACTCTCACTGGGGTACGGGTCCCACACACACTGACTCTCACTGGGGTACGGGTCCCACACACACTGACTCTCACTGGGGTACGGGTCGCACACACACTGACTCTCACTGAGGTACGGGTCCCACACACACTGGCTCTCACTGGGGTACGGGTTCCACACACAATGACTCTCACTGGGGTACGGGTTCCACACACAATGACTCTCACTGGGGTACGGGTCCCACATACACTGACTCTCACTGGGGTACGGGTCCCACACCCACTGACTCTCACTGGGGTACGGGTCCCACACACACTGACTCTCACTGGGGTACGGGTCCCACACACACTGACTCTCACTGGGGTACGGGTTCCACACACACAGACTCTCACTGGGGTACGGGTCCCACACACACTGACTCTCACTGAGGTACGGGTCCCTCACACACTGACTCTCACTGGGGTACGGGTACCACACACACTGACTCTCACTGGGGTACGGGTCCCACACACACTGATTCTCACTGGGGTACGGGTACCACACACACTGACTCTCACTGGGGTACGGGTACCACACACACTGACTCTCACTGGGGTACTGGTCCCCCACACACTGATTCTCACTGGGGTACGGGTCCCACACACACTGACACTCACTGGGGTGCGGGTCCCACAGACACTGACTCTCACTGGGGTACGGGTCCCACACACACTGACTCTCACTGGGGTACGGGTTCCACACACACTGACACTCACTGGGGTGCGGGTCCCACAGACACTGACTCTCACTGGGGTGCGGGTCCCACACACACTGACTCTCACTGGGGTACGGGTTCCACACACACTGACTCTCACTGGGGTACGGGATCCACACACACTGACTCTCACTGGGGTACGGGTTCCACACACACAGACTCTCACTGGGGTACGGGTCCCACACACACTGATTCTCACTGGGGTACGGGTACCACACACACTGACTCTCACTGGGGTACGGGTACCACACACACTGACTCTCACTGGGGTACTGGTCCCCCACACACTGATTCTCACTGGGGTACGGGTCCCACACACTCTGACACTCACTGGGGTGCGGGTCCCACAGACACTGACTCTCACTGGGATACGGGTCCCACACACACTGACTCTCACTGGGGTACGGGTCCCACACACACTGACTCTCACTGGGGTGCGGGTCCCACACACACTGACTCTCACTGAAGTACGGGTCTCACACACACTGACTCTCACTGGGGTACGGGTTCCACACACACTGACTCTCACTGGGGTACGGGTCCCACACACACTGACTCTCACTGGGGTACGGGTCCCACACACACTGACTCTCACTGGGGTACGGGTTCCACACACACTGACTCACACTGGGGTACGCGTCCCACATACACTGACTCTCACTGGGGTACCGGTCCCACACACACTGACTCTCACTGGGGTACCGGTCCCACACACACTGACTCTCACTGGGGTACGGGTCCCACACACAATTACTCTCACTGGGGTATGGGTCCCACACACACTGACTCTCACTGGGGTACGGGTTCCACACACACTGGCTCTCACTGTGGTACGGGTCCCATAAACACTGACTCTCACTGGGGTACGGGACCCGCACACACTGACTCTCACTGGGGTACGGGTCCCACACACACTGACTCTCACTGGGGTACGGGTTCCACACACACTGACTATCTCTGGGGTACGGATCCCACACACACTGACTCTCACTGGGGTACGGGTTCCACACACACTGACTCTCACTGGGGTACGGGTCCCACACACACTGACTCTCACTGGGGTACGGGTCCCACACACACTGACTCTCACTGGGGTACGGGTCCCACACACACGTACTCTCACTGGGGTACGGATCCCGCACACACTGACTCTCACTGGGGTACGGGTCCCTCACACACTGACTCTCACTGGGGTACGGGTCCCACACACACTGACTCTCACTGGGGTACGGGTCCCACACACACTGACTCTCACTGGGGTACGGGTACCACACACACTGACTCTCACTGGGGTACGGGTCCCACACACACTGACTCTCACTGGGGTACGGGTCCCACACACACTGACTCTCACTGGGGTACGGGTTCCACACACACTGACTCTCACTGGGGTACGGGTTCCAGACACACTGACTCTCACTAAGGTACGGGTTCCACACACACTGACTCTCACTGGGGTACGGGTCCCACACACACTGACTCTCACTGGGGTACGGGTCCCACACACACTGGCTCTCACTGGGGTACGGGTTCCACACACAATGACTCTCACTGGGGTACGGGTTCCACACACAATGACTCTCACTGGGGTACGGGTCCCACATACACTGACTCTCACTGGGGTACCGGTCCCACACCCACTGACTCTCACTGGGGTACGGGTCCCACACACACTGACTCTCACTGGGGTACGGGTCCCACACACACGGACTCTCACTGGGGTACTGGTCCCACACACACTGACTCTCACTGGGGTACGGGTCCCACACACACTGGCTCTCACTGGGGTACGGGTTCCACACACAATGACTCTCACTGGGGTACGGGTTCCACACACACTGACTCTCACTGGGGTACAGGTCCCACACAAACTGACTCTCACTGGGGTACGGGTCCCACACACACTGACTCTCACTGGGGTACGGGTCCCACACACACTGACTCTCACTGGGGTATGGGTTCCACCCACACTGACTCTCACTGGGGTACGGGTTCCACACACACTGACTCTCACTGGGGTACGGGTTCCACACACACTGGCTCTCACTGTGGTACGGGTCCCATAAACACTGACTCTCACTGGGGTACGGGACCCGCACACACTGACTCTCACTGGGGTACGGGTCCCACACACACTGACTCTCACTGGGGTACGGGTTCCACACACACTGACTATCACTGGGGTACGGATCCCACACACACTGACTCTCACTGGGGTACGGGTTCCACACACACTGACTCTCACTGGGGTACGGGTCCCACACACACTGACTCTCACTGGGGTACGGGTCCCACACACACTGACTCTCACTGGGGTACGGGTCCCACACACACGTACTCTCACTGGGGTACGGATCCCGCACACACTGACTCTCACTGGGGTACGGGTCCCTCACACACTGACTCTCACTGGGGTACGGGTCCCACACACACTGACTCTCACTGGGGTACGGGTCCCACACACACTGACTCTCACTGGGGTACGGGTACCACACACACTGACTCTCACTGGGGTACGGGTCCCACACACACTGACTCTCACTGGGGTACGGGTCCCACACACACTGACTCTCACTGGGGTACGGGTTCCACACACACTGACTCTCACTGGGGTACGGGTTCCAGACACACTGACTCTCACTAAGGTACGGGTTCCACACACACTGACTCTCACTGGGATACGGGTCCCACACACACTGACTCTCACTGGGGTACGGGTCCCACACACACTGGCTCTCACTGGGGTACGGGTTCCACACACAATGACTCTCACTGGGGTACGGGTTCCACACACAATGACTCTCACTGGGGTACGGGTCCCACATACACTGACTCTCACTGGGGTACCGGTCCCACACCCACTGACTCTCACTGGGGTACGGGTCCCACACACACTGACTCTCACTGGGGTACGGGTCCCACACACACGGACTCTCACTGGGGTACGGGTCCCACACACACTGACTCTCACTGGGGTACGGGTCCCACACACACTGGCTCTCACTGGGGTACGGGTTCCACACACAATGACTCTCACTGGGGTACGGGTTCCACACACACTGACTCTCACTGGGGTACAGGTCCCACACAAACTGACTCTCACTGGGGTACGGGTCCCACACACACTGACTCTCACTGGGGTACGGGTCCCACACACACTGACTCTCACTGGGGTATGGGTTCCACCCACACTGACTCTCACTGGGGTACGGGTTCCACACACACTGACTATCACTGGGGTACGGGTCCCACACACACTGACTCACACTGGGGTACGGGTTCCACACACACTGACTCTCACTGGGGTACGGGTCCCACACACACACACTCTCACTGGGGTACGGGTCCCACACACACTGACTCTCACTGAAGTACGGGTCTCACACACACTGGCTCTCACTGGGGTACGGGTTCCACACACACTGACTCTCACTGGGGTACGGGTCCCACACACACTGACTCTCACTGGGGTACGGGTCCCACACACACTGGGGTACGGGTCCCACACACACTGACTCTCACTGGGGTACGGGTCCCACACACACTGACTCTCACTGGGGTACGGGTTCCACACACACTGACTCACACTGGGGTACGCGTCCCACATACACTGACTCTCACTGGGGTACGGGTCCCACACACGCTGACTCTCACTGGGTTACCGGTCCCACACACACTGACTCTCACTGCGGTACGGGTCCCACACACACTGACTCTCACTGGGGTACGGGTCCCACACACACGGACTCTCACTGGGATACGGGTTCCACACACACTGACTCTCACTGGGGTACGGGTCCCACACACACTGACTCTCACTGGGGTACGGGTCCCACACACACTGACTCTCACTGGGGTACGGGTCCCACACACAATTACTCTCACTGGGGTACGGGTTCCACACACACTGACTCTCACTGGGGTACGGGTTCCACACACACTAGCTCTCACTGGGGTACGGGTCCCACACACACTGACTCTCACTGGGGTACGGGTTCCACACACAATTACTCTCACTGGGGTATGGGTCCCACACACACTGACTCTCACTGGGGTACGGGTTCCACACACACTGACTCTCACTGGGGTACGGGTTCCACACACACTGACGCTCACTGGGGTATGGGTCCCCCACACACTGACTCTCACTGGGGTACGGTTCCCACACACACTGACTCTCACTGGGGTACGGGTTCCACACACACGTACTCTCACTGGGGTACGGATCCCGCACACACTGACTCTCACTGGGGTACGGGTCCCACACACACTGATTCTCACTGGGGTACGGGTCCCACACACACTGACTCTCACTTGGGTACGGGTCCCACACACACTGACTCTCACTGGGGTACGGGTCCCACACACACTGACTCTCACTGGGGTACGGGTCCCACACACACTGACTCTCACTGGGATACGGGTCCCACACACACTGACTCTCACTGGGGTACGGGTCCCACACACACTGACTCTCACTGGGGTACGGGTCCCACACACACTGACTCTCACTGGGGTACGGGTCCCACACACACAGACTGTCACTAGGGTACGGGTCCCCCACACACTGACTCTCACTGGGGTACGGGTCCCCCACACACTGACTCTCACTGGGGTACGGGTCTCACACACACTGACTCTCACTGGGGTACGGGTCCCACACCCACTGACTCTCACTGGGGCACGGGTTCCACACACACTGACTCTCACTGGGTTACGGGTCCGACACACACTGACTCTCACTGGGGTACGGGTCCCACACACACTGACTCTCACTGGGGTACGGGACCCACACACACTGACTCTCACTGGGGTACGGGTCCCACACACACTGACTCTCACTGGGGTACGGGTCCCACACACACTGACTCTCACTGGGGTACGGGTCCCACACACACTGACTCTCACTGGGGTACGGGTCCCACACACACTGACTCTCACTGGGGTACGGGTCCCACACACCCTGACTCTCACTGGGGTACGGCTTCCACACACACTGACTCTCACTGGGGTACGGGTCCCACACACACTGACTCTCACTGGGGTACGGGTCCCACACACACTGCCTCTCACTAGGGTACGGGTGCCACACACACTGACTCTCACTGGGGTACGGGTCCCACACACACTGACTCTCACTGGGGTACGTGTCCCACACACACTGACTCTCACTGGGGTACGGCTTCCACACACACTGACTCTCACTGGGGTACGTGTCCCACACACACTGACTCTCACTGGGGTACGGGTCCCACACACACTGACTCTCACTAGGGTACGGGTCCCACACACACTGACTCTCACTGGGGTACGGGTCCCACACACACTGACTCTCACTGGGGTACGGGTCCCACACACACTGACTCTCACTGGGGTACGGGTCCCACACACACGTACTCTCACTGGGGTACGGATCCCGCACACACTGACTCTCACTGGGGTACGGGTCCCTCACACACTGACTCTCACTGGGGTACGGGTCCCACACACACTGATTCTCACTGGGGTACGGGTCCCACACACACTGACTCTCACTTGGGTACGGGTCCCACACACACTGACTCTCACTGGGATACGGGTCCCACACACACTGACTCTCACTGGGGTAAGGGTCCCACACACACTGATTCTCACTGGGGTACGGGTCCCACACACACTGACTCTCACTGGGGTACGGGTCCCACACACACTGACTCTCACTGGGGTACGGGTACCACACACACTGACTCTCACTGGGGTACGGGTCCCGCACACACTGACTCTCACTGGGGTACGGGTCCCACACACACTGACTCTCACTGGGGTACGGGTTCCACACACACTGACTCTCACTGGGGTACGGGTCCCACACACACTGACTCTCACTGGGGTACGGGTTCCAGACACACTGACTCTCACTGAGGTACGCGTTCCACACACACTGACTCTCACTGGGGTACAGGTTCCACACACAATGACTCTCACTGGGGTACCGGTTCCACACACACTGACTCTCACTGGGGTACGGGTCCCACACACACTGGCTCTCACTGGGGTACGGGTTACACACACAATGACTCTCACTGGGGTACGGGTTCCACACACAATGACTCTCACTGGGGTACGGGTCCCACATACACTGACTCTCACTGGGGTACGGGTCCCACACCCACTGACTCTCACTGGGGTACGGGTCCCACACACACTGACTCTCACTGGGGTACGGGTCCCACACACACGGACTCTCACTGGGGTACGGGTCCCACACACACTGACTCTCACTGGGGTACGGGTCCCACACACACTGACTCTCACTGGGGTACGGGTCCCACACACACTGACTCTCACTGGGGTACGGGTTCCACACACACTGACTCTCACTGGGGTACGGGTTCCACACACAATGACTCTCACTGGGGTACGGGTTCCACACACAATGACTCTCACTGGGGTACGGGTCCCACACACACTGACTCTCACTGGGGTACGGGTCCCACACACACTGACTCTCACTGGGGTACGGGTCCCACACACACAGACTGTCACTAGGGTACGGGTCCCCCACACACTGACTCTCACTGGGGTACGGGTCCCCCACACACTGACTCTCACTGGGGTACGGGTCTCACACACACTGACTCTCACTGGGGTACGGGTCCCACACCCACTGACTCTCACTGGGGCACGGGTTCCACACACACTGACTCTCACTGGGGTACGGGTCCCACACACACTGACTCTCACTGGGGTACGGGTCCCACACACACTGACTCTCACTGGGGTACGGGACCCACACACACTGACTCTCACTGGGGTACGGGTCCCACACACACTGACTCTCACTGGGGTACGGGTCCCACACACACTGACTCTCACTGGGGTACGGGTCCCACACACACTGACTCTCACTGGGGTACGGGTCCCACACACACTGACTCTCACTGGGGTACGCGTCCCACACACACTGACTCTCACTGGGGTACGGCTTCCACACACACTGACTCTCACTGGGGTACGGGTCCCACACACACTGACTCTCACTGGGGTACGGGTCCCACACACACTGCCTCTCACTAGGGTACGGGTCCCACACACACTGACTCTCACTGGGGTACGGGTCCCACACACACTGACTCTCACTGGGGTACGTGTCCCACACACACTGACTCTCACTGGGGTACGGCTTCCACACACACTGACTCTCACTGGGGTACGGGTCCCACACACACTGACTCTCACTGGGGTACGGGTCCCACACACACTGACTCTCACTAGGGTACGGGTCCCACACACACTGACTCTCACTGGGGTACGGGTCCCACACACACTGACTCTTACTGGGGTACGGGTCCCACACACACTGACTCTCACTGGGGTACGGGTCCCACACACACTGACTCTCACTGGGGTACGGGTCCCACACACACTGACTCTCACTGGGGTACGGGTCCCACACACACTGACTCTCACTGGGGTACGGGTCCCACACACACTGACTCTCACTGGGGTACGGGTCCCACACACACTGACTCTCACTGGGGTACGGCTTCCACACACACTGACTCTCACTGGGGTACGGGTCCCACACACACTGACTCTCACTGGGGTACGGGTCCCACACACACTGCCTCTCACTAGGGTACGGGTCCCACACACACTGACTCTCACTGGGGTACGGGTCCCACACACACTGACTCTCACTGGGGTACGTGTCCCACACACACTGACTCTCACTGGGGTACGGCTTCCACACACACTGACTCTCACTGGGGTACGGGTCCCACACACACTGACTCTCACTGGGGTACGGGTCCCACACACACTGACTCTCACTAGGGTACGGGTCCCACACACACTGACTCTCACTGGGGTACGGGTCCCACACACACTGACTCTCACTGGGGTACGGGTCCCACACACACTGACTCTCACTGGGGTACGGGTCCCACACACACGTACTCTCACTGGGGTACGGATCCCGCACACACTGACTCTCACTGGGGTACGGGTCCCTCACACACTGACTCTCACTGGGGTACGGGTCCCACACACACTGATTCTCACTGGGGTACGGGTCCCACACACACTGACTCTCACTTGGGTACGGGTCCCACACACACTGACTCTCACTGGGATACGGGTCCCACACACACTGACTCTCACTGGGGTACGGGTCCCACACACACTGATTCTCACTGGGGTACGGGTCCCACACACACTGACTCTCACTGGGGTACGGGTCCCACACACACTGACTCTCACTGGGGTACGGGTACCACACACACTGACTCTCACTGGGGTACGGGTCCCGCACACACTGACTCTCACTGGGGTACGGGTCCCACACACACTGACTCTCACTGGGGTACGGGTTCCACACACACTGACTCTCACTGGGGTACGGGTCCCACACACACTGACTCTCACTGGGGTACGGGTTCCAGACACACTGACTCTCACTGAGGTACGCGTTCCACACACACTGACTCTCACTGGGGTACAGGTTCCACACACAATGACTCTCACTGGGGTACCGGTTCCACACACACTGACTCTCACTGGGGTACGGGTCCCACACACACTGGCTCTCACTGGGGTACGGGTTACACACACAATGACTCTCACTGGGGTACGGGTTCCACACACAATGACTCTCACTGGGGTACGGGTCCCACATACACTGACTCTCACTGGGGTACGGGTCCCACACCCACTGACTCTCACTGGGGTACGGGTCCCACACACACTGACTCTCACTGGGGTACGGGTCCCACACACACGGACTCTCACTGGGGTACGGGTCCCACACACACTGACTCTCACTGGGGTACGGGTCCCACACACACTGACTCTCACTGGGGTACGGGTCCCACACACACTGACTCTCACTGGGGTACGGGTTCCACACACACTGACTCTCACTGGGGTACGGGTTCCACACACAATGACTCTCACTGGGGTACGGGTTCCACACACAATGACTCTCACTGGGGTACGGGTCCCACACACACTGACTCTCACTGGGGTACGGGTCCCACACACACTGACTCTCACTGGGGTACGGGTCCCACACACACAGACTGTCACTAGGGTACGGGTCCCCCACACACTGACTCTCACTGGGGTACGGGTCCCCCACACACTGACTCTCACTGGGGTACGGGTCTCACACACACTGACTCTCACTGGGGTACGGGTCCCACACCCACTGACTCTCACTGGGGCACGGGTTCCACACACACTGACTCTCACTGGGGTACGGGTCCCACACACACTGACTCTCACTGGGGTACGGGTCCCACACACACTGACTCTCACTGGGGTACGGGTCCCACACACACTGACTCTCACTGGGGTACGGGACCCACACACACTGACTCTCACTGGGGTACGGGTCCCACACACACTGACTCTCACTGGGGTACGGGTCCCACACACACTGACTCTCACTGGGGTACGGGTCCCACACACACTGACTCTCACTGGGGTACGGGTCCCACACACACTGACTCTCACTGGGGTACGGGTCCCACACACACTGACTCTCACTGGGGTACGGCTTCCACACACACTGACTCTCACTGGGGTACGGGTCCCACACACACTGACTCTCACTGGGGTACGGGTCCCACACACACTGCCTCTCACTAGGGTACGGGTCCCACACACACTGACTCTCACTGGGGTACGGGTCCCACACACACTGACTCTCACTGGGGTACGTGTCCCACACACACTGACTCTCACTGGGGTACGGCTTCCACACACACTGACTCTCACTGGGGTACGGGTCCCACACACACTGACTCTCACTGGGGTACGGGTCCCACACACACTGACTCTCACTAGGGTACGGGTCCCACACACACTGACTCTCACTGGGGTACGGGTCCCACACACACTGACTCTCACTGGGGTACGGGTCCCACACACACTGACTCTCACTGGGGTACGGGTCCCACACACACGTACTCTCACTGGGGTACGGATCCCGCACACACTGACTCTCACTGGGGTACGGGTCCCTCACACACTGACTCTCACTGGGGTACGGGTCCCACACACACTGATTCTCACTGGGGTACGGGTCCCACACACACTGACTCTCACTTGGGTACGGGTCCCACACACACTGACTCTCACTGGGATACGGGTCCCACACACACTGACTCTCACTGGGGTACGGGTCCCACACACACTGATTCTCACTGGGGTACGGGTCCCACACACACTGACTCTCACTGGGGTACGGGTCCCACACACACTGACTCTCACTGGGGTACGGGTACCACACACACTGACTCTCACTGGGGTACGGGTCCCGCACACACTGACTCTCACTGGGGTACGGGTCCCACACACACTGACTCTCACTGGGGTACGGGTTCCACACACACTGACTCTCACTGGGGTACGGGTCCCACACACACTGACTCTCACTGGGGTACGGGTTCCAGACACACTGACTCTCACTGAGGTACGCGTTCCACACACACTGACTCTCACTGGGGTACAGGTTCCACACACAATGACTCTCACTGGGGTACGGGTTCCACACACACTGACTCTCACTGGGGTACGGGTCCCACACACACTGGCTCTCACTGGGGTACGGGTTACACACACAATGACTCTCACTGGGGTACGGGTTCCACACACAATGACTCTCACTGGGGTACGGGTCCCACATACACTGACTCTCACTGGGGTACGGGTCCCACACCCACTGACTCTCACTGGGGTACGGGTCCCACACAGACTGACTCTCACTGGGGTACGGGTCCCACACACACGGACTCTCACTGGGGTACGGGTCCCACACACACTGACTCTCACTGGGGTACGGGTCCCACACACACTGACTCTCACTGGGGTACGGGTCCCACACACACTGACTCTCACTGGGGTACGGGTTCCACACACACTGACTCTCACTGGGGTACGGGTTCCACACACAATGACTCTCACTGGGGTACGGGTTCCACACACAATGACTCTCACTGGGGTACGGGTCCCACACACACTGACTCTCACCGGGGTACGGGTCCCACACACACTGACTATCACTGGGGTACGGGTCCCACACACACTGACTCTCACTGGGGTACAGGTCCCACACAAACTGACTCTCACTGGGGTACGGGTCCCACACACACTGACTCTCACTGGGGTACGGGTCCCACACACACTGACTCTCACTGGGGTATGGGTTCCACACACACTGACTCTCACTGGGGTACGGGTTCCACACACACTGACTATCACTGGGGTACGGGTCCCACACACACTGACTCACACTGGGGTACGGATTCCACACACACTGACTCTCACTGGGGTACGGGTCCCACACACACACACTCTCACTGGGGTACGGGTCCCACACACACTGACTCTCACTGAAGTACGGGTCTCACACACACTGACTCTCACTGGGGTACGGGTTCCACACACACTGACTCTCACTGGGGTACGGGTCCCACACACACTGACTCTCACTGGGGTACGGGTCCCACACACACTGACTCTCACTGGGGTACGGGTTCCACACACACTGACTCACACTGGGGTACGTGCCCCACATACACTGACTCTCACTGGGGTACGGGTTCCACACACACTGACTCTCACTGGGGTACGAGTCCCACACACACTGACTCTCACTGGGGTACGGGTCCCACACACACTGACTCTCACTGGGGTACGGGTCCCACACACAATTACTCTCACTGGGGTACGGGCTCCACACACACTGACTCTCACTGGGGTACGGGTCCCACACACACTGGCTCTCACTGGGGTACGGGTCCCACACACACTGACTCTCACTGGGGTACGGGTTCCACACACAATTACTCTCACTGGGGTACGGGTTCCACACACACGTACTCTCACTGGGGTACGGATCCCGCACACACTGACTCTCACTGGGGTACGGGTCCCACACACACTGATTCTCACTGGGGTACGGGTCCCACACACACTGACTCTCACTTGGGTACGGGTCCCACACACACTGACTCTCACTGGGATACGGATCCCACACACACTGACTCTCACTGGGGTACGGGTTCCACACACACTGACTCTCACTGGGGTACGGGTCCCACACACACTGACTCTCACTGGGGTACGGGTCCCACACACACTGACTCACACTGGGGTACGGGTTCCACACACACTGACTCTCACTGGGGTACGGGTCCCACACACACTGACTCTCACTGGGGTACGGGTCCCACACACACTGACTCTCACTGGGGTATGGGTCCCACACACACTGACTCTCACTGGGGTACGGATCCCACACACACTGACTCTCACTGGGGTACGGATCCCACACACACTGACTCTCACTGGGGTACGGGTCCCACACACACTGACTCTCACTGGGGTACGGGTCCCACACACACTGACTCTCACGGGGTACGGGTCCCACACACACTGACTCTCACTGGGGTACGGGTCCCACACACACTGACTCTCACTGGGGTACGGGTCCCACACACACTGACTCTCACTGGGGTACGGGTCCCACACACACTGACTCTCACGGTGTACGGGTCCCACACACACTGACTCTCACTGGGGTACGGGTCCCACACACACTGACTCTCACTGGGGTATGGGTTCCACACACACTGACTCTCACTGGGGTACGGGTCCCGCACACACTGCTTCTCACTGGGGTACGGGTCCCTCACACACTAACACTCACTGGGGTACGGGTCCCACACACACTGACTCTCACTGGGGTACGGGTTCCACACACACAGACTCTCACTGGGGTACGGGTCCCACACACACTGACTCTCACTGAGGTACGGGTCCCACAGACACTGACTCTCACTGGGGTACGGGTTCCACACACACTGACTCTCACTGGGGTACGGGTTCCACACACACTGACTCTCACTGGGGTACGGGTACCACACACACAGACTCTCACTGGGGTACGGGTCCCACACACACTGATTCTCACTGGGGTACGGGTACCACACACACTGACTCTCACTGGGGTACGGGTACCACACACACTGACTCTCACTGGGGTACTGGTCCCCCACACACTGATTCTCACTGGGGTACGGGTCCCACACACACTGACACTCACTGGGGTGCGGGTCCCACAGACACTGACTCTCACTGGGGTACGGGTCCCACACACACTGACTCTCACTGGGGTGCGGGTCCCACACACACTGACTCTCACTGAAGTACGGGTCTCACACACACTGACTCTCACTGTGGTACGGGTCCCACACACACTGACTCTCACTGGGGTACGGGTTCCACACACACTGACTCACACTGGGGTACGCGTCCCACATACACTGACTCTCACTGGGCTACCGGTCCCACACACACTGACTCTCACTGGGGTACCGGTCCCACACACACTGACTCTCACTGGGGTACGGGTCCCACACACAATTACTCTCACTGGGGTATGGGTCCCACACACACTGACTCTCACTGGGGTACGGGTTCCACACACACTGGCTCTCACTGTGGTACAGGTCCCATAAACACTGACTCTCACTGGGGTACGGGTCCCGCACACACTGACTCTCACTGGGGTACGGGTCCCACACACACTGACTCTCACTGGGGTACGGGTTCCACACACACTGACTATCACTGGGGTACGGGTCCCACACACACTGACTCTCACTGGGGTACGGGTTCCACACACACTGACTCTCACTGGGGTACGGGTCCCACACACACTGACTCTCACTGGGGTACGGGTCCCACACACACTGACTCTCACTGGGGTACGGGTCCCACACACACGTACTCTCACTGGGGTACGGATCCCGCACACACTGACTCCCACTGGGGTACGGGTCCCTCACACACTGACTCTCACTGGGGTACGGGTCCCACACACACTGATTCTCACTGGGGTACGGGTCCCACACACACTGACTCTCACTTGGGTACGGGTCCCACACACACTGACTCTCACTGGGATACGGGTCCCACACACACTGACTCTCACTGGGGTACGGATCCCACACACACTGACTCTCACTGGGGTACGGGTCCGACACACACTGACTCTCACTGGGGTACGGGTCCCACACACACTGACTCTCACTGGGGTACGGGTACCACACACACTGACTCTCACTGGGGTACGGGTCCCACACACACTGACTCTCACTGGGGTACGGGTCCCACACACACTGACTCTCACTGGGGTACGGGTTCCACACACACTGACTCTCACTGGGGTACGGGTTCCAGACACACTGACTCTCACTGAGGTACGGGTTCCACACACACTGACTCTCACTGGGGTACGGGTTCCACACACAATGACTCTCACTGGGGTACGGGTTCCACACACACTGACTCTCACTGGGGTACAGGTCCCACACAAACTGACTCTCACTGGGGTACGGGTCCCACACACACTGACTCTCACTGGGGTACGGGTCCCACACACACTGACTCTCACTGGGGTACGGGTCCCACACACACTGACTCTCACTGGGGTACGGGTCCCACACACACTGGCTCTCACTGGGGTACGGGTTCCACACACAATGACTCTCACTGGGGTACGGGTTCCACACACAATGACTCTCACTGGGGTACGGGTCCCACATACACTGACTCTCACTGGGGTACGGGTCTCTCACACACTGACTCTCACTGGGGTACGGGTCCCACACCCACTGACTCTCACTGGGGTACGGGTCCCACACACACTGACTCTCACTGGGGTACGGGTCCCTCACACACTGACTCTCACTGGGGTACGGGTCCCACACACACTGACTCTCACTGGGGTACGGGTCCCACACACACTGACTCTCACTGGGGTACGGGTTCCACACACACAGACTCTCACTGGGGTACGGGTCCCACACACACTGACTCTCACTGAGGTACGGGTACCACACACACTGACTCTCACTGGGGTACGGGTCCCACACACACTGACTCTCACTGAGGTACGGGTCCCTCACACACTGACTCTCACTGGGGTACGGGTACCACACACACTGACTCTCACTGGGGTACGGGTCCCACACACACTGATTCTCACTGGGGTACGGGTACCACACACACTGACTCTCACTGGGGTACGGGTACCACACACACTGACTCTCACTGGGGTACTGGTCCCCCACACACTGATTCTCACTGGGGTACGGGTCCCACACACACTGACACTCACTGGGGTGCGGGTCCCACAGACACTGACTCTCACTGGGGTACGGGATCCACACACACTGACTCTCACTGGGGTACGGGTTCCACACACACAGACTCTCACTGGGGTACGGGTCCCACACACACTGATTCTCACTGGGGTACGGGTCCCACACACACTGACTCTCACTGGGGTACGGGTCCCACACACTGACTCTCACTGGGGTACGGGTACCACACACACTGACTCTCACTGGGGTACTGGTCCCCCACACACTGATTCTCACTGGGGTACGGGTCCCACACACTCTGACACTCACTGGGGTGCGGGTCCCACAGACACTGCCTCTCACTGGGGTACGGGTCCCACACACACTGACTCTCACTGGGGTGCGGGTCCCACACACACTGACTCTCACTGAAGTACGGGTCTCACACACACTGACTCTCACTGGGGTACGGGTTCCACACACACTGACTCTCACTGGGGTACGGGTCCCACACACACTGACTCTCACTGGGGTACGGATCCCACACACACTGACTCTCACTGGGGTACGGGTTCCACACACACTGACTCACACTGGGGTACGCGTCCCACATACACTGACTCTCACTGGGGTACCGGTCCCACACACACTGACTCTCACTGGGGTACCGGTCCCACACACACTGACTCTCACTGGGGTACGGGTCCCACACACAATTACTCTCACTGGGGTATGGGTCCCACACACACTGACTCTCACTGGGGTACGGGTTCCACACACACTGGCTCTCACTGTGGTACGGGTCCCATAAACACTGACTCTCACTGGGGTACGGGACCCGCACACACTGACTCTCACTGGGGTACGGGTCCCACACACACTGACTCTCACTGGGGTACGGGTTCCACACACACTGACTATCACTGGGGTACGGATCCCACACACACTGACTCTCACTGGGGTACGGGTTCCACACACACTGACTCTCACTGGGGTACGGGTCCCACACACACTGACTCTCACTGGGGTACGGGTCCCACACACACTGACTCTCACTGGGGTACGGGTCCCACACACACGTACTCTCACTGGGGTACGGATCCCGCACACACTGACTCTCACTGGGGTACGGGTCCCTCACACACTGACTCTCACTGGGGTACGGGTCCCACACACACTGACTCTCACTGGGGTACGGGTCCCACACACACTGACTCTCACTGGGGTACGGGTACCACACACACTGACTCTCACTGGGGTACGGGTCCCACACACACTGACTCTCACTGGGGTACGGGTCCCACACACACTGACTCTCACTGGGGTACGGGTTCCACACACACTGACTCTCACTGGGGTACGGGTTCCAGACACACTGACTCTCACTGAGGTACGGGTTCCACACACACTGACTCTCACTGGGGTACGGGTCCCACACACACTGACTCTCACTGGGGTACGGGTCCCACACACACTGGCTCTCACTGGGGTACGGGTTCCACACACAATGACTCTCACTGGGGTACGGGTTCCACACACAATGACTCTCACTGGGGTACGGGTCCCACATACACTGACTCTCACTGGGGTACCGGTCCCACACCCACTGACTCTCACTGGGGTATGGGTCCCACACACACTGACTCTCACTGGGGTACGGGTCCCACACACACGGACTCTCACTGGGGTACGGGTCCCACACACACTGACTCTCACTGGGGTACGGGTCCCACACACACTGGCTCTCACTGGGGTACGGGTTCCACACACAATGACTCTCACTGGGGTACGGTTTCCACACACACTGACTCTCACTGGGGTACAGGTCCCACACAAACTGACTCTCACTGGGGTACGGGTCCCACACACACTGACTCTCACTGGGGTACGGGTCCCACACACACTGACTCTCACTGGGGTATGGGTTCCACCCACACTGACTCTCACTGGGGTACGGGTTCCACACACACTGACTATCACTGGGGTACGGGTCCCACACACACTGACTCACACTGGGGTACGGGTTCCACACACACTGACTCTCACTGGGGTACGGGTCCCACACACACACACTCTCACTGGGGTACGGGTCCCACACACACTGACTCTCACTGAAGTACGGGTCTCACACACACTGACTCTCACTGGGGTACGGGTTCCACACACACTGACTCTCACTGGGGTACGGGTCCCACACACACTGACTCTCACTGGGGTACGGGTCCCACACACACTGACTCTCACTGGGGTACGGGTTCCACACACACTGACTCACACTGGGGTACGCGTCCCACATACACTGACTCTCACTGGGGTACGGGTCCCACACACGCTGACTCTCACTGGGTTACCGGTCCCACACACACTGACTCTCACTGCGGTACGGGTCCCACACACACTGACTCTCACTGGGGTACGGGTCCCACACACACTCACTCTCACTGGGGTACGGGTTCCACACACACTGACTCTCACTGGGGTACGGGTCCCACACACACTGACTCTCACTGGGGTACGGGTCCCACACACACTGACTCTCACTGGGGTACGGGTCCCACACACAATTACTCTCACTGGGGTACGGGTTCCACACACACTGACTCTCACTGGGGTACGGGTTCCACACACACTAGCTCTCACTGGGGTACGGGTCCCACACACACTGACTCTCACTGGGGTACGGGTTCCACACACAATTACTCTCACTGGGGTATGGGTCCCACACACACTGACTCTCACTGGGGTACGGGTTCCACACACACGTACTCTCACTGGGGTACGGATCCCGCACACACTGTCTCTCACTGGGGTACGGGTCCCACACACACTGATTCTCACTGGGGTACGGGTCCCACACACACTGACTCTCACTTGGGTACGGGTCCCACACACACTGACTCTCACTGGGGTACGGGTCCCACACACACTGACTCTCACTGGGGTACGGGTCCCACACACACTGACTCTCACTGGGATACGGGTCCCACACACACTGACTCTCACTGGGGTACGGGTCCCACACACACTGACTCTCACTGGGGTACGGGTCCCACACACACTGACTCTCACTGGGGTACGGGTCCCACACACACAGACTGTCACTCGGGTACGGGTCCCCCACACACTGACTCTCACTGGGGTACGGGTCCCCCACACACTGACTCTCACTGGGGTACGGGTCCCACACACACTGACTCTCACTGGGGTACGGGTCCCACACCCACTGACTCTCACTGGGGCACGGGTTCCACACCCACTGACTCTCACTGGGGTACGGGTCCCACACACACTGACTCTCACTGGGGTACGGGTCCCACACACACTGACTCTCACTGGGGTACGGGTCCCACACACACTGACTCTCACTGGGGTACGGGACCCACACACACTGACTCTCACTGGGGTACGGGTCCCACACACACTGACTCTCACTGGGGTACGGGTCCCCCACACACTGACTCTCACTGGGGTACGGGTCCCACACACACTGACTCTCACTGGGGTACGGGTCCCACACCCACTGACTCTCACGGGGCACGGGTTCCACACACACTGACTCTCACTGGGGTACGGGTCCCACACACACTGACTCTCACTGGGGTACGGGTCCCACACACACTGACTCTCACTGGGGTACGGGACCCACACACACTGACTCTCACTGGGGTACGGGTCCCACACACACTGACTCTCACTGGGGTACGGGTCCCACACACACTGACTCTCACTGGGATACGGGTCCCACACACACTGACTCTCACTGGGGTACGGGTCCCACACACACTGACTCTCACTGGGGTACGGGTCCCACACACACTGACTCTCACTGGGGTACGGGTCCCACACACACTGACTCTCACTGGGGTACGGGTCCCACACACACTGACTCTCACTGGGGTACGGGTCCCACACACACTGACTCTCACTGGGGTACGGGTCCCACACACACTGACTCTCACTGGGGTACGGGTCCCCCACACACTGACACTCATTGGGGTACGGGTCCCACACACACTGACTCTCACTGGGGTACGGGTCCCACACACACTGACTCTCACTGGGGTACGGGATAGAGAATCTGACCATTGATCTCGAATGATCTAACCTGCAGGGAATGTGGGTGAATGTTTGCTGCGTTCTGAGGTAAGGGGTTTCCGGGGGGTCGGGATGTGGGCTGGTCCCTGGTCCGAACGCGGGCTCACCTTATTGAAAGTTTTCCCATAGGAGTGTCCATCGTCCCCGGGAATGGATGAGGAACCGCGCAGGAGTGCGTGAGTCTCTCCCGCTAAGGGACCTCAAGTTCGTCGCCGGAGCAAGGGTTATCGGCGCAGCGCCCAGTGGCTCCACGTGGCCGGGGGAGGTGGATGCGCCGTTGGGCTGTTTGTGTTCGAAAACCAGCGGGCGGGGGGGGGGCGTCTGTGATCTCACAATGACCCAGAGTTCCAGGCGACACCCAATCAGGCTGCTCCCTTCATTGTCGCTGCTACATATTCCCGTCAAAGATCGGAACCACCGTCTCTATGTCGTCCCAGAGTGGACAGGCACCATCAAACACTCCCAGGACAGGTACAGCACGGGGTTAGATACAGAGTAAAGCTCCCTCTACACTGTCCCCGTCAAACACTCCCAGGACAGGTACAGCACGGGGTTAGATACAGAGTAAAGCTTCCTCTACACTGTCCCCATCAAACACTCCCAGGACAGGGACAGCACGGGGTTAGATACAGAGTAAAGCTCCCTCCAAACTATCCCCATCAAACACTCCCAGGACAGGGACAGCACGGGGTTAGGTACAGAGTAAAGCTCCCTCTACACTGTCCCCATCAAACAATCCCAGGACAGGTACAGCATGGGGTTAGATACAGAGTAAACCTCCCTCTACACTGTCCCCATCAAACACTCCCAGGACATGTACAGCACGGGGTTAGATACAGAGTAAAGCTCCCTCTACACTGTCCCCATCAAACACTCCCAGGACAGGTACAGCACGGGGTTAGATACAGAGTAAAGCTCCCTCTACACTGTCCCCATCAAACACTCCCAGGACAGGTACAGCACGGGGTTAGATACAGAGTAAAGCTCCCTCTACACTGTCCCCATCAAACACTCCCAGGACAGGGACAGCACGGGGTTAGATACAGAGTAAAGCTCCCTCCAAACTATCCCCATCAAACACTCCCAGGACAGGGACAGCACGGGGTTAGGTACAGAGTAAAGCTCCCTCTACACTGTCCCCATCAAACAATCCCAGGACAGGTACAGCATGGGGTTAGATACAGAGTAAACCTCCCTCTACACTGTCCCCATCAAACACTCCCAGGACATGTACAGCACGGGGTTAGATACAGAGTAAAGCTCCCTCTACACTGTCCCCATCAAACACTCCCAGGACAGGTACAGCACGGGGTTAGATACAGAGTAAAGCTCCCTCTACACTGTCCCCATCAAACACTCCCAGGACAGGTACAGCATGGGGTTAGATACAGAGTAAACCTCCCTCTACACTGTCCCCATCGAACACTCCCAGGACAGGTACAGCACGGGGTTAGATACAGAGTGAAGCTCCCTCTACACTGCCCCCATCAAACACTCCCAGGACAGGTACAGCACGGAGTTAGATACAGAGTAAAGCTCCCTCTACACTGTCCCCATCAAACACTCCCAGGACAGGTACAGCACGGGGTTAGATACAGAGTAAAGCTCCCTCGACACTGTCCCCATCAAACACTCCCAGGACAGGTACAGCACGGGGTTAGATACAGAGTAAAGCTCCCTCTACACTGTCCCCATCAAACACTCCCAGGACAGGTACAGCACGGGGTTAGATACAGAGTGAAGCTCCCTCTACACTGCCCCCATCAAACACTCCCAGGACAGGTACAGCACGGAGTTAGATACAGAGTAAAGCTCCCTCTACACTGTCCCCATCAAACACTCCCAGGACAGGTACAGCACGGGGTTAGATACAGAGTAAAGCTCCCTCGACACTGTCCCCATCTAACACTCCCAGGACAGGTACAGCACGGGGTTAGATACAGAGTAAAGCTCCCTCTACACTGCCCCCATCAAACACTCCCAGGACAGGTACAGCACGGAGTTAGATACAGAGTAAAGCTCCCTCTACACTGTCCCCATTAAACACTCCCAGGATAGGTACAGCACGGGGTTAGATACAGAGTAAAGCTCCCTCTACACTGTCCCCATCAAACACTCCCAGGACAGGTACAGCACGGGGTTAGATACAGAGTAAAGCTCCTTCCACACTCTCCTCATCAAACACTCCCAGGACAGGTACAGCACGGGGTTAGATACAGAGTGAAGCTCCCTCTACACTGTCCCCATCAAACACTCCCAGGACAGGTACAGCACGGGGTTAGATACAGAGTAAAGCTCCCTCTACACTGTCCCCGTCAAACACTCCCAGGGCTGGTACAGCACGGGGTTAGGTACAGAGTAAAGCTCCCTCTACACTGTCCCCATCAAACACACCCTGGATAGGTACAGCACCAGGTTAGAAAGAGGGTAAAGCTCCCTCTACACTGTCCCCATCAAACACTCCCAGGACAGGTAAAGCACGGGGTTCGATACAGAGTAAAGCTCCCTCTACACTGTCCCCATCAAACACTCCCAGGACAGGTACAGCACGGGGTTAGATACAGAGTACAGCTCCCTCTACACTGTCCCCATCAAACACTCCAAGGACAGGGACAGCACGGGGTTAGATACAGAGTAAAGCTCCCTCTACACTGTCCCCATCAAACACTCCCAGGACAGGTACAGCACGGGGTTAGATACAGAGTAAAGCTCCCTCTACACTGTCACCATCAAACACTCCCAGCACAGGTACAGCACGGGGTTAGATACAAAGTAAAACTCCCTCTACACTGTCCCCATCAAACACTCCCAGGACAGGTACAGCACGGGGTTAGATACAGAGTAAAGCTCCCTCGACACTGTCCCCATCAAACACTCCAAGGACAGGGACAGCACGGGGTTAGATATAGAGTAAAGCTCCCTCTACACTGTCCCCATCAAACACTCCCAGCACAGCTAGAGCATGGGGTTAGATACAGAGTAAAGCTCCCTCAACACTGTCCCTATCAATCACTCCCAGACAGGTACAGCACGGGGTTAGATACAGAGTAAAGCTCCCTCTACACTCTCCCCATCAAACACTCCCAGGACAGGTACAGCACGGGGTTAGATACATAGTAAAGCTCCCTCTACACTGTCCCCATCAAACACTCCCAGGACAGGTACAGCACGGGGTTAGATACAGAGTAAAGCTCCCTCTACACTGTCCCCATCAAACACTCCCAGGACAAGTACAGCACGGGGTTAGATACAGAGTAAAGCTCCCTCCACACTCTCCTCATCAAACACTCCCAGGACAGGTACAGCACGGGGTTAGATACAGAGTGAAGCTCCCTCTACACTGTCCCCATCAAACACTCCCAGGACAGGTACAGCACGGGGTTAGATACAGAGTAAAGCTCCCTCTACACTGTCCCCATCAAACACTCCCAGGATAGGTACAGCACGGGGTTCGATACAGAGTAAAGCTCCCTCTACACTGTCCCCATTAAACACTCCCAGGATAGGTACAGCACGGGGTTAGATACAGAGTAAAGCTCCCTCTACTCTGTCCCCATCAAACACTCCCAGGACAGGTACAGCACGTGGTTAGATACAGAGTAAAGCTCCTTCCACACTCTCCTCAGCAAACACTCCCAGGACAGGTACAGCACGGGGTTAGATACAGAGTGAAGCTCCCTCTACACTGTCCCCATCAAACACTCCCAGGACAGGTACAGCACGGGGTTAGATACAGAGTAAAGCTCCCTCTACACTGTCCCCGTCAAACACTCCCAGGGCTGGTACAGCACGGGGTTAGGTACAGAGTAAAGCTCCCTCTACACTGTCCCCATCAAACACTCCCTGGATAGGTACAGCACCAGGTTAGAAAGAGGGTAAAGCTCCCTCTACACTGTCCCCATCAAACACTCCCAGGACAGGTACAGCACGGGGTTCGATACAGAGTAAAGCTCCCTCTACACTGTCCCCATCAAACACTCCCAGGACAGGTACAGCACGGGGTTAGATACAGAGTACAGCTCCCTCTACACTGTCCCCATCAAACACTCCAAGGACAGGGACAGCACGGGGTTAGATACAGAGTAAAGCTCCCTCTACACTGTCCCCATCAAACACTCCCAGGACAGGTACAGCACGGGGTTAGATACAGAGTAAAGCTCCCTCGACACTGTCCCCATCAAACACTCCAAGGACAGGGACAGCACGGGGTTAGATACAGAGTAAAGCTCCCTCTACACTGTCCCCATCAAACACTCCCAGCACAGCTAGAGCATGGGGTTAGTTACAGAGTAAAGCTCCCTCGACACTGTCCCTATCAATCACTCCCAGACAGGTACAGCACGGGGTTAGATACAGAGTAAAGCTCCCTCTACACTCTCCCCATCAAACACTCCCAGGACAGGTACAGCACGGGGTTAGATACAGAGTAAAGCTCCCTCTACACTGTCCCCATCAAACACTCCCAGGATAGGTACAGCACGGGGTTAGATACAGAGTAAAGCTCCCTCGACACTGTCCCTATCAATCACTCCCAGACAGGTACAGCACGGGGTTAGATACAGAGTAAAGCTCCCTCTACACTCTCCCCATCAAACACTCCCAGGACAGGTACAGCACGGGGTTAGATACAGAGTAAAGCTCCCTCTACACTGTCCCCATCAAACACTCCCAGGACAGGTACAGCACGGGGTTAGATACAGAGTAAAGCTCCCTCGACACTGTCCCTATCAATCACTCCCAGACAGGTACAGCACGGGGTTAGATACAGAGTAAAGCTCCCTCTACACTCTCCCCATCAAACACTCCCAGGACAGGTACAGCACGGGGTTAGATACAGAGTAAAGCTCCCTCTACACTCTCCCCATCAAACACTCCCAGGACAGGTACAGCACGGGGTTAGATACAGAGTAAAGCTCCCTCTACACTGTCCCCATCAAACACTCCCAGGACAGGTACAGCACGGGGTTCGATACAGAGTAAAGCGCCCTCTCCACTGTCCCCATCAAACACTCCTAGGACAGGTACAGCACGGGGTTCGATACAGAGTAAAGCGCCCTCTCCACTGTCCCCATCAAACACTCCTAGGACAGGTACAGCACGGGGTTAGATACAGAGTAAAGCTCCCTCGACACTGTCCCCATCAAACACTCCAAGGACAGGGACAGCACGGGGTTAGATACAGAGTAAAGCTCCCTCTACACTGTCCCCATCAAACACTCCCAGCACAGCTAGAGCATGGGGTTAGTTACAGAGTAAAGCTCCCTCGACACTGTCCCTATCAATCACTCCCAGACAGGTACAGCACGGGGTTAGATACAGAGTAAAGCTCCCTCTACACTCTCCCCATCAAACACTCCCAGGACAGGTACAGCACGGGGTTAGATACAGAGTAAAGCTCCCTCTACACTGTCCCCATCAAACACTCCCAGGATAGGTACAGCACGGGGTTAGATACAGAGTAAAGCTCCCTCGACACTGTCCCTATCAATCACTCCCAGACAGGTACAGCACGGGGTTAGATACAGAGTAAAGCTCCCTCTACACTCTCCCCATCAAACACTCCCAGGACAGGTACAGCACGGGGTTAGATACAGAGTAAAGCTCCCTCTACACTCTCCCCATCAAACACTCCCAGGACAGGTACAGCACGGGGTTCGATACAGAGTAAAGCTCCCTCGACACTGTCCCCATCAAACACTCCCAGGACAGGTACAGGACGGGTTAGATACAGAGTAAAGTTCTCTCTGCATTGTCCCTATCAGTTATTAGCTGTCAACGAATTCTCGGGGCCCTGTTATCCTTAGTTTATTTTGCGAATACATTCTGGTCTTGTGTCTAATCGGGGCCATTAGTCTGGTTGATATTGGGTCAGGGTCTGGGAGACCTGGGTTCACTGAATCCCTTGAAGCTGTTACCCCTGGCACCATGATATTATCATGATGTCCACCATATCGAACATCTCGCACAAGAACTCCCACACCCTTCCACAGAACAATGCGTCTGTTTTAAATAAGTCAGCGAATGTGAGTCTGGGAGGTATAGATGTCTCTCTCTGTCTCTCCATCTATTTCTCTACCTCCGTGTCTGTCTCTGTCTCTCCATTGTGGTAAACCATTGTAGTATATTATATGTGTATTGTGGTAAGCTGCTGCTGTATTTACATGTAATGTGGTAAACCGCTGCGTTGTGGCTCCGAGTCCCCTCGGGCTCGGTATAAAGGTGGCTGACCTCCGGAGCTGCCCCAGTTCGGGATCAGAGTCCAGGAGGCTTTCTGCTTTGCTTATTAAAGCCTCAGTTACGTTCACTACTCGTCTCGTGTTGATCGATGGCACATCAATTTAATAAGCTAAACTTCAAAGTTGAATTCGTCGCTCAAGCCTGATCGCCTGGAGCTGGACCCACAAGCAGCCGACGCCACGGCAACATTCGAGCACTGGCTAAGCTGCTTCGAAGCGTACCTCGGATCCTCCACCGAAGACGTCACCGACCTCCAAAAGCAGCAGATCCTCAACGCACGTGTGAGCCCGCAAGTTTTCCTTCTCACCGGGGACGTCCCCTCGTGTACGGAGGCGATAATGCTGCTAAAGGGACAATATGTAAAGTCTGTAAACGAGGTGTGTGCTCGGCACCTCCTTGCCACGAGACGACAACGCCCTGGGGAATCACTAGCCGAATTCCTGCGTGCCTTGCGGGGACTCGGCCGGAACTGTGCTTGCCAGGCGGCATCGGCTCCCCAACACACGGAGCTGTTGCTCAGGGACGCATATGTCGCAGGCATTAAATCGAACTACATCCGCCAGCGATTGCTGGAAGGGGATACACTCGGCCTCCCAGAGACAGTGCAGCTCTCAAACACGCTGGAGGTGGCCTTCCAGAACCTGGAGGCCTACACCTCCGACCGCGCGGCACCCTCGTGGACCTCGTGGGCGCCGCCATCACCCGACTCGAGTGCGGCGCAAGCCTGTGCCGCGCAGCAGCCCGCCAGCGGCGGAAGCCCGAGGTGCTGCTCTTGCGGCCAGGGTGAGCACCCCAGACAACGCTGCCCTGCACGGAACGCGACTTGCAACGGGTGTGGGAGGAAGGGCCACTTTGCGAAAGCCTGCCAGGCCCGATCACTCCCGAAAACTCCGAGGCCCAGCAGCGCTGCCTGCTGCCTGTCGGGGGCCGCCCCCAGCTGCCGCGCCACCCGCCACGTGCGACCCGTGGGCGCCGCCATCTTTGATTTTGCATGACCCGTGGGCGCCGCCATCTTCGATTTTGCATGACCCGTGGACGCCGCCATCTTTGACGCCATCTCCAATGCCACCCGCCACGCGCGACCCATGGGGGCCGCCATCTTGGGACCACTCCGTAGCCTCCCGGGAGCCCTGCTCACCCGGCCGTACGCTGGCCGCCGCTCCCTCCGACCGGCCTACCCATCACCTTCCGAAGCTCGCCTCCATCACGCTCGACCAGTCTCGGCCTCATCACCTCACAAAATCTACGATGACCGTCCGGATCAACGGGCACGAGGCGGCCTGCCTTTTCCACTCCGGGAGCACAGATAGCTTCATCCACCCAGATACGGTAAGGCGCTGCTCCCTCCCCATCCTACCTGCGACCCAGAAAATCTCCCTGGCTTCCAGATCACATTCAGTAGAAATCCGGGGGGTACTGTGTCGCGACCCTGACTGTACAAGGCGTAGAGTACACTAACTTCAAACTCTACGTCCTTCCCCATCTCTGCGCTGCCCAATTACTGGGGCTCGACTTCCAGTGCCATCTCCAAAGCCTTACCTTAAAGTTCGGTGGACCCCTGGCCCCCCCCCCCTCACCGTCAGTAGCCTCGCGACCCTTAAGGCCGTCCCACCTTCGCTCTTCGCTAACCTCACCCCGGACTGTAAGCCCGTCGCTACTAGGAGCAGATGATACAGTGCCCGGGATAGGGCCTTTATCAGGTCGGACTCCTACGAGAGGGGATCATTGAGGCTAGTACCAGCCCCTGGAGAGCCCAAGTGGTGGTCGTCAAGACTGGGGAGAAGCACCGGGTGGTCATCGATTACAGCCAGATCATCAACCGGTGCACGCAGCTCGACGCGTACCCCCTCCCCCGTATACCTGACATGGTCAACCAGATTGCACAGTATCGAGTCTTCTCCACAGTTGACTTGAAGTCCGCGTACCACCAGCTCCCTCTCCGCCCGGAGGACCGCCAATACACTGCCTTAGAGGCAGACGGCCGCCTCTACCACTTCCTCAGGGTCCCCTTCGACGTCACCAATGGGGGTCTCGGTCTTCCAACGGGAGATGGACCGAATGGTTGACCAGTACGGGCTGCGGGCCACGGTCCCCGTACTTAGACAATGTCACCATCTGCAGCCATGACCAGCAGGACCGTGACGAGAACCTCCGGCACTTCCTCCACACCGCCAAGCTCCTGAACCTCACCTACAATCAGGAGAAATGCATTTCCCGCACAACCCGCCGAGCCATCCTTGGCTACGTTGTGGAAAACGGAGTCCTAGGGCCCAATCCCGACCTCCTGGAACTCCCCCTCCCCCACTGCCCCAAGGCCCTGAAGAGATGCCTGGGGTTCTTCTCCTACTATGCCCAGTGGGTCCCCAATTATGCAGACAAGGCCCGTCCACTCATTAAATCCACCATTTTTCCCCTGACGGCTGAGGCCCGCCAGGCCTTCAACCGCATCGAGGCAGACATTGCCAAGGCCGCGATGCACGCGGTCGACGAGTCCATCCCGTTCCAGGTGCAGAGCGATGCGTCTGACTTTGCTCTGGCCGCTACCCTCAACCAGGCGGGCAGGCTGTGGCTTTCTTCTCCCGTACCCTCCATGCCTCCGAAATCCGACACTCCCCCGTCGAAAAGGAGGCCCAAGCCATTGTAGAAGCTGTGAGACATTGGAGGCATTACCTGACCGGCAGGCGATTCACTCTCCTCACTGACCAACGGTCGGTTGCCTTCATGTTTAGCAATACACAGCGGGGCAAGATCAAGAACGACAGGGTTCTGAGGTGGAGGATCGAGCTCTCCACCTACAACTACGAGATCTTGTACCGATCCTGTAAGGAAAAGATAGATACCTTTCTAAAGAAGAAAGGGATTCGGTGATATGGTGTTCGGGCCGGAGAGTGGAGCTGAGTCCACAAAGATCAGCCATGATCTCATTAAATGGCGGAGCAGGCTCTAGGGGCCTACTCCTGTTCCTAGTTCTTATGTTCTGATGTTCTTATGACTGGGGAAGCTCAGTGAGCCCCCGGATGCCCTATCCCGCGGTACATGTGCCAGCGCACAAGTAGACCGACTCCGTGCCCTCCACAATGACCTCTGTCACCCGGGGGTCACCCGTTCTTTTCACTTTATCAAGGCTCGCAACCTGCCTTACACCATCGAGGAGGTCAGGACCGTGACCAGGGACAGCCAGGTCTGCGCGGAGTGCAGGTTGAGAGGGTTGTTAAGAAGGCGTACGGTGTGTTAGCTTTTATTGGTAGAGGGATTGAGTTTCGGAGCCATGAGGCCATGTTGCAGCTGTACAAAACTCTGGTGCGGCCGCATTTGGAGTATTGCGTGCAATTCTGGTCGCCGCATTATAGGAAGGATGTGGAAGCATTGGAAAGGGTGCTGAGGAGATTTACCAGAATGTTGCCTGGTATGGAGGGAAGATCTTATGAGGGAAGGCTGAGGGACTTGAGGCTGTTTTCGTTCGAGAGAAGAAGGTTAAGAGGTGACTTAATTGAGGCGTACAAGATGATCAGAGGATTAGATAGGGTGGACAGTGAGAGCCTTTCTCCTTGGATGGTGATGGCTAGCACGAGGGGACATAGCTTTAAATTGAGGGGAGATAGATATAAGACAGATGTCAGAGGTAGGTTATTTACTCAGAGAGTAGTAAGCGCGTGGAATGCCCTGCCTGCAACAGTAGTGGACTCGCCAACACTAAGGGCATTCAAATGGTCATTGGAGAGACTTATGGACGATAAGGGAATAGTGTAGATGGGCTTTAGAGTGGTTTCACAGGTCGGCGCAATATCGAGGGCCGAAGGGCCTGTACTGCACTGTAATGTTCTATAGGCCAGACAGAGCGCACCTAGTAAAGGCCTCTCGCCCCTTTGAGCGCCTCAGCATCGACCGTGACGGTCTGGAAGGCCGTCCTCCTGGCCCTATGGTCTAGAAGTCTCCCACTGGCAGGATGTCCTCCCCGATGCGCTCCACTCCATCCGGTCGCTCCTGTGCACTGCCACCAACGAGGCCCCCCACGAACGTGTCATGATATGCATCATATAAACATATGAAATGAATGAAAATCGCTTATTGTCCCGAGTAGGCTTCAATGAAGTTACTGTGAAAAGCAACTCATGGGGCTGAAGGGTCTCAGGGGGTTACGCCGGCTGAAACCTCTGGCAGGTGGGGCAGTTGAGCACTTTTCTATGTATATAGTTTAGCCTCATGTACATGTTGTAGATATTCCACACACACATTCAGCTGCACTCAGTGCACACCAATATTTATTACCACATCGGCACATATTCTTGTAAAAAGGGGGGATGTCATGATATTCATATAAACATATCATGGTGCAAACACACACACACACTGATGGACAGGCAGTTGGACCAATCAACACACACGCAACATCACAGCCAATCACCAGTGAGAGCACATGCACTATAAAACAGGGAACACCACAGTTCCTGCTCATTCCAGCAGGAGACAGCTCAGGGCACAGATCTCACAGCGTGCCACTCAGACATACACCATGTGCTGAGTGCCTCTCTAAGATAGTGTTAGGGCTGGGTCCACAGGTTAACTGGGGAAGTACGAACCACAGCCAGATGTTAACAGTTGTTGTTATCAAGAATAATAAAACAGAGTTGTACCATCTACAACCGTGTTGGTGCGCTTGTATAGCGGAACACCCAACACGACATAGTACCAGGATTGGAACCCAGCAACCGTGAGACCTACCTGCACATCTTCAGGGATCCGCCATCCTGCGCCATGGACACCATCAGCACGCCGCAGCCGCTCCAGATCGCTGGAAACCTCGGCGTCAATTGGAAGCTGTTTAAACAGCTCTTCCAGCTCTTCCTAGGAGCCACAGACAGGGAGAATGCTTCGGACACCAGGAAGATCGCCCTCCTCCTCTCCACGGCAGGGCAACACGCCCTCCACATCTACAACTCCCTGGTGTTCGCGGAAGGCGAGGACAAGACCAAGTACAAGACGGTCCTTCTCAAACTCGAGCAACACTTCAGCGTTGAGGTGAACGAGAGCTTCGAGAGGTACCTCTCCCAGCAGCGCCTGCAGGGTAAGGATGAGCCCTTTCAATCTTTTTTGACCTCCGTATCCTCGCGCAGTCCTGCGGCTATGAGGCCACCTCTGATTCCATGATTCGGGACCAGATAGTTTTTGGGGTCACCTTGGGCACCCTACGCCAGCAGCTCCTCAAAATAAAGAGCCTCACCTTAGCCACCGCCATCGAAACCTGCGTCCTCCACGAAAACGCGACCAGCCGGTACTCCCAATTCCAGGCGGCCGAATCGGAGCGGAAGGGGTCCTACAAGGCCGAGCGGGCCCAATCGATCGAGTTCCTCCTGGCCCGTGGCCCGGACGAGGGCGGCCATTTTGCGCGCTTTCCGCGGCCTCCCCGCTTGTACGCGCCAAAATAGACGTCGACGCAGAGGGACGTGACGCGCAGGCGCGCTCTACGCAGGGCCGCACTGCGCATGCGCGGTGGCGCAACGAACGCCGTGACGTCACGACGTGCGGCAACTGTGGAGCCGCACATTTAAAGCGGCAAATGTCCAGCAAAAAATCGACAATGCCTCCGCTGTGGCAAGGTGGGCCACTACGCTGCCTGCTGTCGAGCAGCTCAACCTGCCAACGCTCCGCAATTCCGCCAGCCTCACAGGGACGTGCGGGCCATTCAGCCTCCATACTCCGAGTCATACCCTGACGACGTACAGACCGGTGATACCGATGACCGGGAACCCTTCTGCGTTGCGGTATAGACAGAAATCAGATGTCCCCAAGTAGGACCCACCAGTCGATGCCAGTGAACAGCGTCAATCCGGGTGATGAATGGTGTGCCACCCTAACGGTCAACCGATCACCAATCACATTCCGTCTGGACACTGGTGCCTCCGCCAATCTCATAGCATGGTCAGCCTTCTACGCCTTGAAGGTCAGACCACTAATTCGGCCATCCCACCGTCAGTTGGTCGATTACAACGGTAATGTTATCCCGGCCATGGGATCCTGCCAGCTCGAGGTCACACACAATTCATAGACAGCCACACTGTCCTTCGAGATAGTTAGATCATCGAAGGACTCCCTGCTGGGCGCACAGGCGTGCAAGGCTCTCCAGCTCGTTCAGCGGGTACACACTCTGTCTCCAGAAGGCACGTCCGATTTCCCGGATGCAGACTTTAGGGCACAGCTCCACTCACTCCTCGTCCACAACCAGGAGGTTTTCGAGGGCATGGGCACACTGCCCTACACCTACAGAATACGGCTCAAACCGGGCGCCACCCCGATCATTCACGCACCTCGTAGAGTCCCAGCGCCACTCAAAGACCGCCTCAAGCAGCAGCTGCAGGATCTCCAGGACCAAGGAGTGCTTTCCCGGGTCACGGAGCCCACGCCATGGGTCAGCTCCATGGTGTGTGTTAAAAAGCCCTCCGGCGAACTCCGGATCTGCATCGACCCGAAAGACCTGAACAACTACATCATGAGGAACACTACCCCATACCCAATCGGGAAGAGATCACGAGCGAAATGGCCCGGGCAAATATATTTACCAAGCTTGATGTCTCAAAGGGTTTTTGGCAGATTCAACTGGATCAGTCCAGCAGGAAGCTGTGCACCTTCAACACCCCTTTGGCAGGTTCTGCTACAATAGGATGCCGTTTGGCATCATCTCGGCATCCGAGGTGTTTCATTGCATCATGGAACAGATGATGGAGGGCATCGAAGGGGTGCGCGTCTATGTTGACGACGTTATCATCTGGTCCACCACACCACAGGAGCACATCAGTCGTCTCCAACGCGTCTTCGCTCGGATACGGGATCACGGCCTGCGCCTCAACCGAGCCAAAAGGAATGGGAGGAGCTCAAGATCAAGCTCACCACAGCCCCGGTATTGGCGTTCTTCGACACTACTCGAGACACAAAGATCTCGACTGAGGCCAGCCAGTCCGGCATTGGGGCGGTACTCCTGCAACGGGACGACACTGCATCATGGGCCCCGGTCGCCTATGCCTCGCGGGCCATGACCCCCACAGAGCAGCGCTATGCGCAGATTGAGAAGGAGTGCCTAGCCTGTTGACTGGCATCGACAAGTTTCACGATTATGTACATGGTCTTCCGCAGTTCACTGTGGAGACCGACCATCGCCCCCTGGTCGGCATCATTCAGAAGGACCTCAACGATATGACCCCTCGCCTCCAGTGCATTCTGCTCAAGCTCCGGAGGTACGACTTCCAACTGGTCTACACCCCGGGAAAGGACCTCATCATCGCGGATGCCCTGTCCAGAGCAGTGAGCACACCGCCCGATTCGGAGGGGTACGTCTGTCAGGTCGAGGCGCAGGTGGTCTTCACATCGGCCAATCTGCCAGCTGACGACTCAAGTCTGGCCCGTATTCACCGGGAGACTGCGGCTGACCCCCTTCTACAACGTGTGATGCGCCACATGACGGGAGGGTGGCTCAAAGGACAGTGCCCACAATTCTACAATGTCCGGGACGACTTGGCCGTCATTGACGGTGTCCTCCTAAAGTTGGACCGGATTGTGATTCCACACAACATGCACAGGCTGGTCCTCGAACAATTGCACGAAGGCCATCTCGGGGTTGAGAAGTGCAGGCGGAGGGCCCGAGAGGCGGTATACTGGCCGAGCATCAGCGACGACATCGCCAACATGGTGCTCAACTGCCCCACCTGCCAAAGGTTTCAGCCGGCGCAACCCCCTGAGACGCTTCAGCCCCATGAGTTGGTGACGTCCCCCTGGGCGAAGGTGGGTGTGGACCTTTTTCACGCGCTCGGCAGGGACGTCCATATCATGAAGCGGCTCCTCTGCAAGGCTGCTGATGCCGGATCGGATTTCTGCTTAGCCCTGCTGGCCTATCGCTCGGCCCCACTGTCCACGGGCCTCTTGCCAGCCCAGCTGTTGATGGGTCGCACCCTCAGGACCACTGTGCCTTCCATTCTTGTCCCTACACCCGACCATGTTCCAGTACTGCAAAGGTTGCGACAGCAGCGCGCTCAGCAGAAGGTGGCACATGACACTCGGGCAACTGATCTTCCTGCCCTGGCGCCTGGAGACAACGTCCGCATCCACCTACCGGAGGGTGGCTGGTCGGCAACTGCCGAGGTTCTCCGCCGCGTGGCTCCCCGCTCGTTCCTGGTTCGCATGCCTGATGGCTCCATTCGCCGGCGTAATCGGCAGGCCCTTCGGCTGCTTCCGCGCTCGCTACGTGATCATGCACCGGTGCCACGCCCTCCTGTTGTTCCTGATGTCGACTTCGTGGAGCTTCCTGCCACTCTACCTCTTCCTCTATCGCCCGTGGCCAGGCCCATTCTTCAGCCGGTGGATCCTGACCCACCCTTGAGGCGCTCAACCCGAATTCGTCGCCCACCTACTAGGCTGGATTTATGAGCCTGTTTGCACATTGGACTCACTGAATTGTTGTGCAGTACTGTTAACATGTTTCTTTCTTGTTGTTCCAGAAGTTTTCTCTCGTCGTTTGCTGATTGCATTTGTTCTGTTATTGGTACAACCTCGTTGCTCTGTTGCACCCGACACCTTCCTATGTATATAGTTTAGCCTCCTGTACATGTTGTAAATATTGCACACACGCATTCAGCTGCACTCAGTGCACACCAATATTTATTACCATGTAGGCACATATCCTTGTGAAAAGGGGGGGATGTCATGATGTTCATATAAACATATCATGGTGCAATCACACACACACACTGATGGACAGATCAACGGACCAATCAACACACACGCAACATCACAGCCAATCACCAGTGAGAGCACACGCACTATAAAACAGGGAACACCACACTTCCCGCTCATTCCAGCAGGAGAGAGCTCAGAGCACAGAGCTCACAGCGCACCACTCAGACATACACCATGTGCTGAGTGCCTCACTAAGATAGTGCCAGGGCTGGGTCCACAGGTTAACTGGGGAAGTACAAACCACAGCCAGAAGTTAACAGTTGTTGTTATCAAGAATAATAAAACAGAGTTGTACCATCTACAACCGTGTTGGTTCGTTTATATAGCGGAACAGCCAACACGACAGAACGCATGTTTGCCTCCCCCAGGAAGTCCACCTCCGGGGGCCTCGCTCCCGTCCTGGCTGACAGTCCCAGGGCCCGTCCTCCTCCGGAAGCATGCGAGGAGCCATGAATCCGACCCCCTCGTCGAGAAGGTCCTGCTGCTCCGTGCCAATCCACAATAGGCCTACGTGGCAAATCATGACGGGCGACAGGGCACAGTCTCCCTCCGGGATTTGTCACCTGCAGGTTCCCCAGCGACCCCCCCCCCCCCCGACCCTACACCGTCTCCCTCCACCCCTACCCAGCTACTTCAAGAACTGGCACCCGCAGGCCCACTGGCGACCATCACCACCACCCCCGCCCACACCCCCCACCCCCCCCACCCCCCCCCCCTCCACCGACTCAACTACTGGGTGAAGAAGAGGACGACACGCTCCCAGACGCGCAGGTCTCGACACCGGAGCCCACACCGCAGCCGGCACTGAGGCGACCACGGAGGAAGGCCAAGGCCCCTGACAGACCTGATCTTTAAGTCCACTTCAACCCCGCTGGACTCTTTTTTTATTAACAGGGGGTGAATGTGGTAAACCACTGTATGTGTATTGTGATAAGCTGCTGTTGTATTACATGTAATGTGGTAAACCACTGCCTGATGGCTCCGCCTCCCCCTCGGGCTCGGTATAAAGGTGGCTGATCTCCTGCCTGCCCCAGTTCGGGATCAGAGGCCAGGAGACTTTCTGTTTAGCTTATTAAAGCCTCAGTTACGTTCACTACTCGTCTTGTGTTGATTGATGGCACATCATCCATCTCTCTCTTTCCCTCTTTGTCTTTATCTCTCCATCCCTCCATCTCCCATTCTCTCGCTCCATCTTTCTCTGTCTCTTAGTCGCTCTGCTTTTCTTTCGCTCTCTCTCTCCCGCCCTTTCTCTTTACCTCCTCTCCACCTTTCCCTCCTCAGCATCCTCTCTCTTCCTCTTCTTCTCTTAGTTCTTTTTCTCTCTCATACTCTCTCTCTCTCTCTCCTTTCACTCCCCCATCTCTTCCTCTCAGTCTATCCTCCCTCTGTTCCTCGTCCTGTTTCTCTTTATCTTTCTCCCTAATTTTCTCTCTCCTTGATGCTCTCCATCTCTCCTTTCCCTGTTACTCTCTTTCTCCCTAATTCTTGCTCTCCATCTCGTTCTGTCTCTCGCTCGTCATACTCACTAATTCTGTGTCTCTTTCACTCACTCTTTCTCTGTCTCTCTCTCTCACTCTTTCTCTGTCTCTCTCTCACTCTTTCTGTCTCTCTCGTTCACTCTCTCTCTCTCTCTCTCTCACTCACTTTCTCTGTCTCTTTCTCTCACTCTTTCTCTCTAACTCACTCACTCTTTCTCTCTCACTCACTCTTTCTCTGTCTCTCTCTCGCTCACTCTCTGTCTCTCACTCTTTCTCTCTCACTCACTCACTCACTCTGTCTCTCTCTCTCACTCACTCACCCTTTCTCTGTCTCTCTCTCACTCACCCTTTCTCTGTCTCTCTCTCTCTCACTCACTCTTTCTCTGTCTCTCACTCACTCATTCTCTGTCTCTCTCTCACTCACTCACCCTTTCTCTGTCTCTCACTCACTCATTCTCTCTTCCTCTCACTCACTCACTCTTTCTCTGTCTCGCTCTCTCTCTCACTCACTCATTCTCACTCTCACTCACTCGCCCTTTCTCTGTCTCTCTCTCTCACTCACTCACTCTTTCTGTCTCTCTCTTTCTCTCACTCACTCACTCTTTCTCTGTCTCTCTCTCACTCACTCATTCTCTCTCTCTCACTCACTCACCCTTTCTCTGTCTCTCTCTCTTTCCTACAGAAACTTGGCTACAGAAACTTATAGCCAAGTTCCTCACACATGAGTGCGGCCTCAACCGGGACCTGGGATTCATGTCGCATTACATTCATCCCCCACCATCTGGCCTGCAAAATCCTACCAACTGTCCTGGCTTGGTACAATTCACACCTCTTTAACCTGGGGTTACCCCATCTCTGGATCTGGAAAGATTTAATCACCTGCTAATGCTCGCATTCCTAGCATTGTTTGGCATCTTTGAATCTGTCTATATATATGTTTCTGGAACATACCTCTTCATTCACCTGAGGAAGGAGCAGCGCTCCGAAAGCTAGTGACATCGAAACAAACCTGTTGGACTTTAACCTGGTGTTGTAAGACTTCGTACTGTGCTCTCTCTTTCACTCACTCTCTCACTCACCCTTTCTCTGTCTCTCTCTCTCACTCACTCACCCTTTCTCTCTCTCTCTCACTCACACACTCACTCTTTCTCTGTCTCTCTCTTACTCACTCACTCACTCTTTCTCTCTCTCTCACTCACTCTTTCACTCACTCACTCTTTCTCTGTCTCTCTCGCCCTTTCATTGTCTCTCGCTCACTCACTCTTTCTCTGTCTCTCACTCACTCACTCTTTCTCTGTCTCTCTCTCACTCTCTCTCTGTTCCTCTCTCACTCACTCACTCTTTCTCTGTCTCTCACTCACTCACTCTTTCTCTGTCTCTCTCTCACTCTATTTCTGTTCCTCTCTCTCTCACTCTTTCTCTGTCCCTTTCTCTCTCTCACGCTCTCTCTGTCTCTCTTTCTCACACTCACTCTTTCTCTGTCCCTTTCTCTCTCTCGCTCTCTCTGTCTCTCTCACTCACCCTTTCTGTCACTCACTCTCTCTCTGTTTCTCGCTCTCTCTCGCTCACTCTTTCCCTGTCCCTTTCTCTCACTCTCTCTCTGTCTCTCTCTCTCACCCTTTCTGTCACTCACTCTCTCTCTGTTTCTCTCTCTCTCACTCACTCTTTCTCTGTCCTTTTCTCTCACTCATTCACTCTCTCGCTCCGTCTCTCTTTCCCACTCCCACACTCCACTGTCCATAGACAATTGGTAAAACTTGTAATGTTTGGTGTGTGGTGAGCCTCGATGTCTGTAGTACGGAGTTTTTAAACTTGGCGATCCTGAAGGATTTCATTAGTGAATGTTTTTGTCCAGTCTGTTTACCTGTCGCTCCAGGAACAGACCCCGATTTGAAGATATTTCGGATTCCCCTTTTCCCAGGCCCCTTGGGCCTTGCGAAGTCAGCAGCTCAAACGCAGCCTTTTACCACGTCCTGCCTCCATTCTGGGCGAGTACACAACATCGGGAACAAGCTTCCAACATTTCAGCTTTTATTTCAAACAGATTCATTCCAAAATCCCTTCAGTCTGAGAGATTAATTCAACGGCAAGAAAAAAGGCCTCAAAAAGGCCCACGGCCTCCGTGGCAACCATTGGCCTGACAACGAGGGCAGCAGTAAACGTTTATCAAGGTGGTGGGGGGGGGGGGAACACCTCCAGACTGAGAACTAGCCTTCGAGCGTAGGGAAGCACCCATAATCTTGGAATTGTTAAAGGCACTGATTCCCTGAGCTGTACACGGACTCCCACGTCCCATCTCAGGCCTGAGGCCATAGGCCTCAGTGCCCTAGACGTTTGAAATTGGGGAAGGGGGGAGGAGGAGGTGAGGGGGGGCAGTTAAATCAGCCAGCCTGACCAGCAGCCACCCATCCTTCTCGAAATTGGAGCACGGGTGAGGTCACGCACAGTCGAATAGCCATCGGGTTCTGGGCTGGTGAAGGGGGGTGGGTAAGGGCAAATTAAAAACAATTGATCACAGCAGGGTAAACGGGCCCAATTCCCCTCATGCTGTGGAGGTGTGAGCGTAGCCGCTCGTGCCAAGGCGGTGACCTCACTCTTGGCCTCAGTACCATCCCATCGAACCTGAAATGGAGCCTGTTTTCCATCGACATTGCTCGCTCAGAGGATCTCTCATATCGATGTAGCACGTGGGGTGCGTAGCATTTAGGGGCATGCCCATCGCTGATTCCCCCCACCATCAACATCCTGGAGGGTCACTATTGGTCAGAAACCGAACTGGACCCAGCCATATAAATACTGTGGCTACCAGAGCAGGTCAGAGGCTGGGAATCCTGCGGAGAGTAACTCACCTCCTGACTCCCCCCAAAGCCTGTCCACCATCGACAAGGTACAAGTCAGGAGTGTGAGGGAATACTCTCCACTCGCCTGGATGAGCGCGGCTCCCAACAACATTCGAGAAGCTCGACACCAAATGGTTAGCATTGTTTCTCCACAGCGCCGGGGACCCGGATTCGATTCCCGGGCTTGGGTCACTGTCTGTGCGGAGTCTGCACGTTCTCCCCGTGTCTGCGTGGGTTTCCTCCCACTAAGTCCCGAAAGACGCGCTGTTAGGTGAGGGTTACTGGGCTACGGGGATAAGGTAGATACGTGGGCCTGAGTATAAGGACCGTTGCAGACTCGATGGGCCAAATGGCTTCCTTCTGCACTGTCAATTCTATGACTATCCCTAGGTGAATCGGACATTCTGAATTCTCCCTCCGTGTAACCGAACAGGCGCCGGAATGTGGCGACGAGGGGATTTTCACAGTAACTTAATTGCAGTGTTAATGTAAGCCTACTTGTGACAATAATAAAGATTCTTATTATTATCCATGCCAATATGTAACCCCCGCCCCCCTCCCTCGATGCCATGAGCTTCTATTTTGTGCAATAACCTATCATTTGGAACTTTATCAAATGTCTTCTGGAAATCGATGTACAGTACATCCACCGGTTCCCCTTTATCCACCGCACGTGTGACTCCTTCAAAGAACTCGAACAAATTGGTTTAACCTGATTCCACTTTCGCCAAACCAGGTTGTTGGCTCTGCCAGAGGTCTTCAATTGCCGGAGTGCCCTGCTCTTCCATCGTTAAAAAGGCTTCTAAGATTTCCCGGTGACAGGTGTTAAGCTGACTGGCCTTTAGTTGACCCGCTTCCCTCCCGGGGTGCCCCTCAAGGCTGCCAACCTGGGATTTGGCACATCCGCCTGGCTCGGTTTGGCACGTTTTCACGTCCCGTTTAGTTCTTGGCGGCAACAGGGTTCGGCACGAGCTCGGTGCAGGAGAGTCTGGTGCCATTCTTCAATGGCCGCCCAATCCAGGGCCTTGCCACCCTCCCACTGGCGCGATTGGTCCACTCCGTCCTCGCTGCGCCACCTGCTCCCTCACCTCCCCGCCACCCCACCCCCCCCCCCACCTCGCACCCCCCCCCCCCCCCTCTCCCTCCCCCCTCACCGCTGCACACAAGTCAAACGTTCTCCCCCTTGTCTCGGGTTCGTGCTGAGGCCTGCTGGCCCGCTGCGTCGCCGTTGGCTTTCCTCGGCTGCTTACGGCGGCCCCTCCTCTTGGCGCGGCGGGCGGCGGCAGGCAGCGGGGAGGAGAGGCCGCCGCGGGCCGGGCGCCGGTCCGACTCCTCCCCCGCGTCGATGAAGGCGAGGTCCTCGCCCAGGAAGTCGATGGGCTGCGCCGGGCCCTCCTTCGGCGGCTCCGAGCCGGGCCGCCCGGCCGCCCGCTCCGACGGCGGCTTCTGCCCGGGCGCGCTGGCCCCCCGCTGGATCTTGTCGTGGAACTCCAGGCTGAGGCGCCGGCGGGTCACTTTGATCTCCGTGGTGATGTTAGCCGTCCAGTTTGCTGCCTGAGCAGTGAGCCCTCCCATCTGCGGAAAAAGAGAGAGAGAGGGAAACACGGTCACTGAACTGAGCTTTTTCTTTTCCCCACAGGGAGAGGAGGGGGTCAGCTATTTAACTATGTGGGGCGTCGCGGTCCATTTCGGAAACCACCCTTTCCCAGGGCTGACTGGGACTGGAGGTGGCGGCACTAGAGGGCACAGGGGGTGGGCCCGTATTCAGCTGGTGGGTGGACAGAGGGTCTCGGGTGGCCCCCTGGAGAATTCGGGAAGTTGAGAAATGGCCTGGCTTGCCAACCCCTGACTGGCCTCCCCCACCACCTTCCCTGGTCCCCCTCGCCCAGGGCCTGTGGATGCAGGAAGCTGGCGCCCCCACATGGTCCAACATCAGAATGCACCATGTGTCTTCGCCTAGTGAGTTAAGTGGGAAGAGGGGGCGAAGGGAGGGAGGAGGGTGGGGAGGGAGGGAGGAGCCTGTGGTTCGGTGCCAACATGTGAGCGCGGGTAACCACCCCCCCCTTCTTTTTCCGGGAGCGGGAGTAAGAGAGGGAGCCGGAGCTCAGCGAGTGCAGCTTGGGATTCAGGTAGGTGTTTAAACTTGCCCCCAGGTTCCAGCGGCCTTCATTCCCGGGAGCGGGAGAGAGAGAGGGAGCCGGAGTGCAGCGAGTGCAGCTTGGGATTCAGGTAGGTGCTTAAGTGTTTGATTTTTACCTCTATTTAAGTTGGGCGGTTGCTAAACCCGAGACACTACACTTGTAGTGTCTCCCACCCTTCCACCTCCTCTAACCTAAGGGGGTGAGTGAATACCAGGTAAGCTCTCTCTTTTCTTTTTCTTTTACCCGCAAGTTATAGCTTCAGATTTTCGGCGGGAGCAGTGGCCAGGGGTCTGTCGGGAAGGTAAGTTTACCCTTTAAAAACTTACCTTGCAGGAGAAGCGTCCTTCAGATTTTTGGCGGGAGCAGTGGCCAGGGGTCTGTCGGGAAGGTAAGTAGCTGGGAGAAATTTAACTCTTCGTGGGTTGGTAAGTATTGTGATTGATAAGTAAAATCCTTATTCCTTTCACTTATTCATTATTTGATATTATATTTGTAATCAGTTAAGGTAAAGTGTAAAAATGGCAGGAGATCCCAGACCCGTGTTATGCTCCTCGTGCTCAATGTGGGAGCTCAGGGACGCGGCCGATGCCCCTGACTCCTTCACGTGCGGGAAGTGTGTCCAGCTGCAGCTCCTGTTAGACCGCACAACGGCTCTGGAGCTGCGGATGGACTCACTTTGGAGCGTCCGCGATGCTGAGGAGGTCGTGGATAGCACGTTCAGTGAGTTGGTCACACCGCAGATTAGGATTGGTGAGGGAGACAGGGAATGGGTGACCAAAAGGCAGAGAAGGAGCAGGAAGGCGTTGCAGGTGTCCCCTGCGGTCATCTCCCTGCAAAACAGGTATACCGTTTTGGATACTGTTGGGGGAGATGACTCACCAGGGGAAGGCAGTAGTAGCCAGGTTCATGGCACCGTGGCTGGCTCTGCTGCACAGAAGGGCGGGAAAAAGACTGGCAGGGCTATAGTCATAGGGGGATTCAATCGTAAGGGGAGTAGACAGGCATTTCTGTGGTCGAAAACGAGACTCCCGAATGGTATGTTGCCTCCCGGGTGCACGGGTCCGGGATGTCTCAGATCGGCTGCAGGACATACTGAAGGGGGAGGGTGAACAGCCAGTTGTCGTGGTGCATATAGGCACCAACGATATAGGTAAAAACCGGGATGAGGTCCTACAATCAGAATTTAGGGAGTTAGGAGATAAGTTAAAAAGTAGGACCTCAAAGGTAGTAATCTCAGGATTGCTACCAGTGCCACGAGACAGTCAGAGTAGAAATTCAAGAATAGTCAGAATGAATACGTGGTTTGAGAGATGGTGCAGGAGGGAGGGGTTCAGATTTTTGGTACATTGGAACCGGTTCTGGGGGCGGTGGGACCATTACAAATCGGATGGTCTACACCTGGGCAGGACTGGAACCAATGTCCTAGGGGGTGCTTTTGCTAACACTGTTGGGGAGGTTTTAAACTAATGTGGCAGGGGAATGGGAACCAGATTAGGAAGTTAGAGGTCAGTAAAGAGGCAGCAACTAAAGCCAGTAAGGTACTAGATAATAAACTCAATGTGACTGAGGGGAAGAGTAGACAGGGAAGAGATGATGAACACAAAGGGACAGGTGGTCTGAGGTGCATTTGTTTCAATGCGAGAAGTGTAGCAGGTAAGGCAGATGAACTTAGGGCTTGGATTAGTACCTGGGAATATGATGTTATTGGTATTACTGAGACTTGGTTGAGGGAAGGGCAAGACTGGCAACTAAATATCCCAGGGTATAGATGCTTCAGGAGGGATAGAGAGGGAGGTAAAAGGGGGGGAGGAGTTGCATTACTGGTCAGAGATGATATCACAGCTATGATTAAGGAGGGCACGATGGAGGATTCGAGCACTGAGGCAATATGGGTGGAGCTAAGAAATAGGAAGGGTGCAGTAACATTGTTGAGACTTTACTACAGGCCTCCCAAAAGCGAGCGTGAAGTCGAGGTACAAATATGTAGACAGATTATAGAAAAATGTAGGAGCAATAGGGTGGTCATGATGGGAGATTTTAACTTCCCCAACATTGAATGGGACTCAGGTAGTGTTGGAGGCGTAGATGGAGCAGAATATGTAAGGAGTGTGGTATATTAAGGGTTGTACGGCAGAACCTGCACTACAGGTTCAGCTGGGCCCCTGCATGCTAGCTCCGCCCAGGAGGCGGGGTATAAATATGCGTGTCCTCCAGCTCGCAGCCATTTTGTCAGCTGCTGTGGGAGGCCACACTTCAGAGACTAATAAAGCCTCAGTTTGAATTCAACTTCGTCTCGACTCAAAGAGAATTACGAGCAGAAGACAAACACGCTCTTCGCCAGACACGCGCTCGCAACGCGTACTCAAGTACCCGGTGAGTCAATCGAGGACTTCTGGAGGGCCCTGATCCCACTAATTCGGGACTATGACTGCCAGGACGTTACAGCTAAGGAGCACTCAGATCTCCTTATGAGGGACGCTTTTGTAACTGGGATTGGGTCCGATGTTATCAGGCAGCGGCTCCTAGAAGGGGCCACGCAGAGACTAAAACACGAGCGCTGTCCATGATGGTCGCCCTGCGCAATGTACAGTCCTACGCCCCCAACCGCGCGGCCCACTCCTCCTACGCTTCATGGGCCCCACAGGCAGCCGCCCCAACGGGGGCACGACCCACCCAATACGCCTGCGCTACGCGGCAGCCAGTGATCTCCGGGGGGGCCCCGATGCTATTTTTGCGGCCAACAAAGACCCCCCCCCGCCAACGCTGCCCGGCCCGCGCTGCCCTTTGTAAGGCCTGCGGGGAGAAGGGCCACTACGCAGCGGTGTGCCAGGCCCGCTCAGCGGCAGCGGTCACCCCCCCCCCCCCCGGTCATGGACAATGGGCGACGCTATCCTCCTCTCCTCCCCAGGCCATGTGCGAGCAACGGGCGCCGCCATCTTCTCCCCCGCACAACACGTGCGTTTCATGGGCGCCGCCATCTTGCTCCACCCTCGCAACGTGCGTTTCATGGGCGCCGCCATTTTGTGACCCCCCAGGACCTACGGGCGCCGCCATCTTGTCCACCCCGCAGCACACGGATACCAACGGCGTTTCAGGACCCCGACCCAGCGGCCGCCTCACTACCCGACGACCAAACACGACTCGCATCCATGGCAATCGACCAGTCCAGACCACACACTCTGACCAACGCATCCACCAGCGTGAAAGTCAACGGCCACGTGACCTCCTGCCTCCGGGAGCACCGAGAGCTTTGTACATCCAAATATGGTAAGGTGCTGCTCCCTTAAGGTACACCCTACCAATCAAAGTATCTCCCTGGCCTCCGGATCCCATCGCGTCGCAATCCGGGGGTACTGCACGGTCACGCTCACAGTCCAAGGCGTAGAGTTCCGCGGTTTTCGCCTCTACGCCCTAACCTCTGCGCTGCACTTATCCTCGGCCTGGATTTTCAGTGCAACCTCCAGAGCCTGACCCTTAAATTCGGCGGACCCTTACCACCCCTCACTGTGTGCGGCCTCGCGACCCTAAACGTCGATCCTCCTTCCCTCTTTGCCAATCTAACTCCAGATTGCCAACCCGTCGCCACCAGGAGCAGACGGCACAGCACCCAGGATAAGGCCTTCATCAGGTCCGAGGTCCAGCGGTTGCTTCGGGAGGGAGTCATCGAGGCCAGCAACAGCCCCTGGAGAGCCCAAGTGGTAGTGGTTAAGTCTGGGGAGAAAAACCGAATGGTCGTGGACTACAGCCAGACCATCAATCGGTACACGCAGCTCGACGCGTACCCCCTCCCACGCATATCTGACATGGTTAACCAGATTGCACAGTACCGGGTCTTCTCAACGGTGGACCTGAAATCTGCTTACCACCAGTTCCCCATCCGTAAATCGGACAGGCCATACACCGCCTCCGAGGCAGACGGCCGGCTATATCACTTCCTTAGGGTCTCCTTCGGCGTCACCAATGGGATTTCAGTCTTCCAAAGGGAGATGGACCGAATGGTCGACCGGTACGGCTTGCGGGCCATGTTTCTGTACCTAGACAATGTGACCATCTGCGGCCATGATCAGCAGGACCACGACGCCAACCTCGCTAAATTTCTCCGCACCACCGCTCTCCTCAACCTCACCTATAACAAGGAGAAGTGCGTGTTCAGCACGAACCGCATAGCCATCCTCGGCTACGTGGTCCAGAACGGAGTTCTGGGGCCCGATCCCGACCGCATGCGCCCCCTCATGGAGCTTCCCCTCCCCCACTGGCCCAAGGCCTTCAAACGCTGCCTGGGGTTCTTCCCGTATTACGCTCAGTGGGTCCCAAACTAAGCGGACAAGGCCCGCCCACTCATACAGTCCACTCATTTCCCCCTGACAGTGCAGAAGGAGGCCATTCGGCCCATCGAGTCTGCACCGGCTCTTGGAAAGAGCACCCTACCCAAGGTCAACACCTCCACCCTATCCCCATAACCCAGTAACCCCACCCAACACCAAGGGCAATTAAACCCACGCACACACCGGGAGGACGTGCAGACTCCGCACAGACAGTGACCCAAGCCAGAATCGAACCTGGGACCCTGGAGCTGTGAAGCAATTGTGCTATCCACAATGCTACCGCGCTGCCCAACGCTTTGAACGCCTCAGCGCGGATTTCAAAGGCCCCCTCCCCTCCTCCAACCGGCACACGTATTTCCTCAGTGTGATCGATGAATACTCCCGTTTTCCCTTCGCCATCCCATGCCCCCACATGACGTCTGCCACCGTCATTAAAGCCCTTAGCTCTATCTTCACTCTGTTTGGCTTCCCCGCCTACATCCACAGTGACAGGGGATCCTCATTCATGAGCGATGAGCTGCGCCAGTTCCTGCTCAGCAGGGGTATCGCCTCCAGCAGAACGACCAGCTACAACCCCCGGGGAAACGGACAGGTGGAAAGGGAGAATGGGACGGTACGGAGGGCCGTCCAGCTGACCCTACGGTCCAGAAATCTCCCGGCCTCCCGCTGGCAAGAGGTCCTCCCTGATGCACTACATTCCATTCGCTCATTACTTTGCACTGCTACTAACAGTACACCGCATGAACGGCTATTTGCCTTCCCCAGGAAGCCCACATCCTGGGTATCACTCCCGACTTGGCTCACAGCTCCGGGAACCGCGCTTCTCCGTAAACATGTGCGGCTCCACAAGGCGGATCCGTTGGTGGAAAGGGTGCACCTGCTCCACGCAAACCCCCAGTACGCCTACGTGGCGTTCCCCGACGGCCGCCAGGATACCGTCTCCCTCAGGGACCTGGCACCAGCAGGTTCTGCCCCCGCACCACCCCCGTTGCCCCCGGCGCCACCCCCCCTCCCCGCCGCCCCCATCACCCCCCTCCTAGGACCATCCGTCCTCCCCCTGCCCACCCCCGTTGATGAAGAGGATTTTGGCACGCTCCCGGAGACAACTTCGACCAGGTCAGCACCAACATCGCCGGCTCCACTTCGTCGATCCCAGAGGACGATCAAGGCGCCGGACCGGCTGAACCTCTGACCGGCCCACCGGATGACCAGAGAGTATATATTAAAGGTTGCGAATTGTTGGACTCAATTTTAACAGGGGGTGAATGTGGTAAACCACTGTGTTCCTATATTAAGGGTTGTACGGTAGAACCTGCACTACAGGTTCACCTGGGCCCCTGCATGCTTGCTCCGCCCAGGAGCCGGGTTATAAATATGCATGGCCTCCAGCTCGCAGCCATTTCGTCAGCTGCTGTGGGAGGCCACACTTCAAAAACTAATAAAGCCTCAGTTTGAATTCAACTTAGTCTCCAGCCAAATTGATCGTGCCTCAAGAAGCATCCAGGAGAGTTTTTTAGAGCAGTATGTAAATAGTCCAACTCGGGAAGGGACCATACTGGACCTGGTATTGGGGAATGATCCCGGCCTGGTGGTTAAAGTTTCAGTCGGTGATTACTTTGGGAATAGCGATCACAATTCCGTAGGTTTTAGAATACTCATGGACAAAGACGAGAGTGGTCCTAAAGGAAGAGTGCTAAATTGGGGAAAGGCCAAGTATAACAAAATTTGTCAGGAGCTAGGGAATGTGGATTGGGAGCAGCTCTTTAAGGGTAAATCCACATTTGAAATGTGGGAGTCTTTTAAGGAAAGGTTGATTAGAGTGCAGGACAGACATGTCCCTGTGAAAATGAGGGATAGAAATGGCAAGATTAGGGAACCATGGATGACGGGTGGAATTGTGAGACTAGCTAAGATGAAAAAGGAAGCATACATAAGATCTAGGCGACTTAAATCTGATGAAGCTTTGGAGGAATATCGGGAAAGTAGGGCAAATCTCAAACGCGCAATAAAGAGGGCTAAAGGGGTCATGAAATATCTTTGGCTAACAGGGTTAAGGAAAATCCCAAAGTCTCTTATTCGTATATAAGGAGCAAGAGGGTAACTAGAGAAAGAATTGGCCCACTCAAAGACAAAAGAGGGAATTTATGCGTGGAGTCACAGGAAATGGGTGAGATTCTTAATGAGTACTTTGCATCAGTATTCACCAAGGAGAGGGACATGGGGCGAAATTCTCCGTAATCGGCGCGATGTCCGCCGACCGGCGCCAAAAACGGCGCAAATCAGTCCGGCACCGCACCGCCCCAAAGGTGCGGAATCCTCCGCATCTTGGAGGGGCCGAGCCCTAACCTTGAGGGGCTAGGCCTGCGCCGGACTGATTTCCGCCCCGCCAGCTGGCGGAAAAGGCCTTTGGTGCCCCGCCAGCTGCCGCGGAAATGACTTTGCCGGTCGGCGCATGCGCGGGAGCATTAGTGGCCGCTCACGGCACCCCGCGCATGCGCAGTGCAGGGGGTCTCTTCCGTCTCCGCCATGGTGGAGACCGTGGCGAAGGCGGAAGGAAAAGAGTGCCCCCACGGCACAGGCCCACCCGTGGATCGGTGGGCCCCGATCGCGGGCCAGGCCACCGTGGGGGCACCCCCCCCGGGGCCAGATCGCCCCGCGCCCCCCCCAGGACCCCGGAGCCCGCCCGCGCCGCCTTGTCCCGCCGGTAACAGAGGTGGTTTAATCCACGCCGGTGGGACAGGCATTCTAGCAGCGGGACTTCGGCCCATTCGGGCCGGAGAATCGCCGGGGGGGTACAACTGGCGCGGCACGATTCCCGCCCCCGCCGAATCTCCGGTGCCGGAGAATTCGGCAACCGGCGGGGGCGGGATTCACACCGGCCCCCGGCGATTCTCCGAGCCGGCGGGGGGTCGGAGAATCTCACCCCATGATGGATGTTGAGGCTAAGGATGGATGTTTAAATACTCTGGGTCAAGTCGGCATACGGAAGGGGGAAGTTTTGGGTATTCTAAAAGGCATTAAGGTGGACAGGTCCCCAGGTCCGGATGGGATCTATCCCAGGTTACTGAGGGAAGCGAGGGAAGAAATAGCTGGGGCCTTAACAGATATCTTTGCAGCATCCTTGGGCACGGGTGAGGTCCCGGAGGACTGGAGAATTGCTAATGTTGTCCCTTTGTTTAAGAAGGGTAGCAGGGATAATCCAGAGAATTATAGACCTGTGAGCTTGACGTCAGTGGTTGGCAAATTGTTGGAGAAGATACTGAGGGATATGATCTATTCACATTTGGAAGAAAATAGACTTATCAGTGATAGGCAGCATGGTTTTGTGCAGGGAAGGCCATGTCTTACAAACCTAATAGAATTCTTTGAGGAAGTGACAACGTTAATTGATGAGGGAAGGGCTGTAGATGTCATATACATGGACTTCAGTAAGGCGTTTGATAAAGTTTCCCATGGCAGGTTGATGGCAATAGTGAAGTCGTATGGGGTTCAGGGTGTACTAGCTAGATGGATAAAGAACTGGCTGGGCAACAGGAGACAGAGAGTAGTGGTGGAAGGGAGTGTCTCAAAATGGAGAAAGGTGACTAGTGGTGTTCCACAGGGATCCGTGCTCGGACCACTGTTGTTTGTGATATACATAAATGATCTGGACAGGGCAGCACGGTGGCACAGTGGTTAGCACTGCTGCCTCACGGCGCTGAGGATCCGGGTTCGAATCCCGGCTCTGGGTCACTGTCCGTGAGGAGTTTGCACATTCTCCCCATGTCTGCGTGGGTTTCACCCCCACAACCCAAAGATGTGCAGGATAGGTGGATTGGCCACGTTAAATTGCCCCTTAATTGGACGAAGGTATTGGTGGTTTGATTAGCAAGTTTGCAGATGATACTAAGATTGGTGGAGTTGCAGATAGCGAGGAGGACTGTCAGAGAATACAGCAGGATATAGATAGATTGGCGAGTTGGGCAGAGAAATGGCAGATGGAGTTCAATCTTGGCAAATGCGAGGTGATGCAGTTTGGAAGATCTAATTCAAGAGCGGACTGTACGGTCAATGGAAGAGTCCTGGGGAAAATTGATGGACAGAGAGATCTGGGAGTTCAGGTCCATTGCACCCTGAAGGTGGCAACGCAGGTCGATAGAGTGGTCAAGAAGGCATACAGCATGCTTGCCTTCATCGGACGGGGTATTGAGTACAAGAGTCGGCAGGTCATGTTACAGTTGTATAGGACTTTGGTTAGGCCACATTTGGAATACTGCGTGCAGTTCTGGTCGCCACATTACCAGAAGGATGTGGATGCTTTAGAGAGGGTGCAGAGGAGGTTCACCAGGATGTTGCCTGGTATGGAGGGTGCTAGCTAGGAAGAAAGATTGAGTAGATTAGGATTGTTTTCGTTGGAAAGACGGAGGTTGAGGGGGGACCTGATTGAGGTCGACAAAATTATGAGAGGTATGGACAGGGTGGATAGCAACAAGCTTTTTCCAAGAGTGGGGGTGTCAATTACAAGGGGTCACGATTTCAAGGTGAGAGGGGGAAAGTTTAAGGGAGGTGTGCGTGGAAAGTGTTTTACGCAGAGGGTGGTGGGTGCCTGGAACACTTTGCCAGCGGAGGTGGTAGAGGCGGGCACAATAGCATCATGTGATGAACGGTCACTGCCTTATCATCATGTAAGGTGATGTCCCCTTTAAGACCAGGCTTGGAACCCTGGGGACTCCACCTCTGGCTCCGCCCATCTGGGAGCCATACATAAAGGCCTGCCTCATGGTCTGTATAGCAGTCAGCTCTCGTCCAAATCTGTAGCATAGTTATTAGCCTAATAAAGCCTTCTTTACGGTTTAATCTCTAAGCATCATTATTGAGGGTACCTCACATTATTTAAGATGCATCTAGACAGATATATGAACGGGCGGGGAACAGAGGGAAGTAGATCCTTGGAAAATAGGCGACAGGTTTAGATAAAGGATCTGGATCGGCGCAGGCTGGGAGGGCCAAAGGGCCCGCTCCTGTGCTGTAATTTTCTTTGTTCTTTGTTCTTGTTCTTCGAGGCTAAAGGTGAGTGAAATCAGGCTTGCGGCCTATAGTGAGGTAATCATGGTAACCTTACTTCAGCCCGCGTCCTCCTGGAGAGAGCCCGCAGCCAATCACCGATCATCGAGAGGATAGCAGCAAAGTAGGCGAGGCCCAGAAGGATCCAAAACCACACGAGAGGTTTATACCAGACTGTATAGCTGCGTTGCGAATCCCCGCCTGGGTGAGAAAGAATGTTCCGGAAGTTAGCCAATGTCAAGCAGGGGGTGCCAGAGCATAAGGAACAGGAGAAGGTGGAGAACGTTTCGCTCCACCCACTCTAAGATCGGATAATGGCCTTTGCCTCACTTTCATGTCTACCCTCTTCATAACTAGAACAGAAACTGAGCTGGGCCCAGCCACATTAATACTGTGGCTACCAGAGCAGGTCAGAGGCTGGGAATCCTGCGGAGAGTAACTCACCTCCTGACTCCCCCCAAAGCCTGTCCACCATCTACAAGGCACAAGTCAGGAGTGTGAGGGAATACTCTCCACTCGCCTGGATGAGCGCGGCTCCCAACGACACTCGAGAAGCTCGACGCCATCCAGGACAAAGCAGCCCCGCTCGATCGACACGCTAACCACAAACATTCACCCCCTCCGCCCCTCGACGCCCAGCGGCAGCCGTGTGCCCCATCTACAAGACTCCCCGCAGCCACTCGCTCCTTCGACAGCACCTTCCAAACCCGCCACCTCTACCGTCTAGAAGGACGAGGGCAGCAGCAGACGCACGGGGAACACCGCCGCCTGCAAGCTCTCCCCCTCCGAGCCGCTCGCCATCCCGACTCAGAAATATATCGGCCGTTCCTTCGCTGTGGCCGGGGTCAAAATGAGGAGGGGTTACGGGTTAGGGCGAGACGGGGGGCGGGGGAGTGAGCCTGGGTAGGGGGCTCTTTCAGAGGATCAGTGCAGACTCGATGGGCGGAACAGCCTCCTTCTGGCCTGTTAGGCTCCTATGATAACCTGCTCAACCTCCCCTCATATCCTTGAGCAGATAGGGCCAATACGCAGTGGGGTTTGGAGGGCTGAGATTTGGAGGTGCACTTCGACCTCTGAACTCTGATCCCCGCGCCAGCAGGGTTTGGTTTGGGCCAAAGGAAATTCTGGATGCCCTCTCAGAACGCTGGCCAGGCCCCAGGCGCACCCCTACCCACATACCCACCCACCCGGGAGCAGCCTCCCGCTGTAGGCCTCAACAGGCCTCTGAACCCCTCCCACCCGACCCCCGGCTCACCTGCCACATAATCCCCGAACCCGATGGTCGTCAACGTGATCACCACGAAGTAGGCGGAGTCGAGGAGGGGCCAGTCCTCAATCCAGCGGAAAACCAGGACAGGGCAGAAGACGAACGTCAGGCAGCCAATCAGGACGAAGAGGAGAGTGGAGAGGACACGGATGACGGTCGGGTTGACCTTCCACCTCTGGAAGAAGCCGAGATCAGTCAGACGGTGGAGACGCTGCCCAGCGATACCACCCCCCCCCCCGCCCCCGCCCCCCCCCCCCCCCCCCACCCCCCCCCCCGACAATTGAGGGTCTGTTCCCATCATTGGCGACATGCATGAGGGGGAAAAGACCCCGATGGGAGCGGAAGGTTCCGAGAGGGCCTAAGTGGGGAGGGAGGAGGAGGAGGGTGTCAACAAAATCCGACAGTCATAAATCCAGTGAGGAAATCAGGAGAACCTTCTTTACCCAGAGAGTGAGGGAGAGAATGTGGGACTCGCTCCCACAGGGAGTGGGGAGAATGTGGGACTCGCTCCCACAGGGAGTGGGGAGAATGTGGGACTCGCTCCCACAGGGAGTGGGGGAGAATGTGGGACTCGCTCCCACAGGGAGTGGGGGAGAATGTGGGACTCGCTCCCACAGGGAGTGGGGGAGAATGTGGGACTCGCTCCCACGGGGAGTGGGGAGAATGTGGGACTCGCTCCCACGGGGAGTGGGGAGAATGTGGGACTCGCTCCCACGGGGAGTGGGGAGAATGTGGAACTCGCTCCCACAGGGAGTGGGGAGAATGTGAGACTCGCTCCCACAGGGAGTGGGGAGAATGTGGGACTCGCTCCCACAGGGAGTGGGGAGAATGTGGGACTCGCTCACACGGGGAGTGGGGAGAATGTGGGACTCGCTCCCACGGGGAGTGGGGAGAATGTGGAACTCGCTCCCACAGGGAGTGGGGAGAATGTGAGACTCGCTCCCACAGGGAGTGGGGAGAATGTGAGACTCGCACCCACAGGGAGTGGGGGAGAATGTGGAACTCGCTCCCACAGGGAGTGGGGAGAATGTGAGACTCGCTCCCACAGGGAGTGGGGAGAATGTGGGACTCGCTCCCACAGGGAGTGGGGAGAATGTGGGACTCGCTCCCACAGGGAGTGGGGAGAATGTGGGACTCGCTTCCACAGGCAGTGGGGAGAATGTGGGACTCGCTCCCACAGGGAGTGGGGAGAATGTGGGACTCGCTCCCACAGGGAGTGGGGAGAATGTGGGACTCGCTCCCACAGGGAGTGGGGAGAATGTGGGACTCGCTCCCACAGGGAGTGGGGAGAATGTGGGACTCGCTCCCACAGGGAGTGGGGGAGAATGTGGGACTCGCTCCCACAGGGAGTGGGGGAGAATGTTGGACTCGCTCCCACAGGGAGTGGGGAGAATGTGGAACTCGCTACCACAGGGAGTGGGGAGAATGAGGGACTCGCTCCCACGGGGAGTGGGGGAGAATGTGGGACTTGCTCCCACAGGGAGTGGGGGAGAATGTGGAACTCGCTCCCACAGGGAGTGGGGAGAATGTGGGACTCGCTCCCACAGGCAGTGGGGAGTATGTGGGACTCGCTCCCACAGGGAATGGGGGTGGGGAATGTGGATCTCACTACCACAGGGAGTGGGGAGAATGTGGGACTCGCTCCCACAGGGAGTGGGGAGAATGTTGAACTCGCTCCCACGGGGAGTGGGGGAGAATGTGGGACTCGCTCCCACAGGGTGTGGGGAGAATGTGGGACTCGCTCCCACAGGGAGTGGGGGAGAATGTGGGACTCGCTCCCACAGGCAGTGGGGAGTATGTGGGACTCGCTCCCACAGGGAATGGGGGTGGGGAATGTGGATCTCACTACCACAGGGAGTGGGGAGAATGTGGGACTCGCTCCCACAGGGAGTGGGGAGAATGTGGGACTCGCTCCCACAGGGAGTGGGGGAGAATGTGGAACTCGCTCCCACAGGGAGTGGGGAGAATGTGGAACTCGCTCCCACAGGGAGTGGGGAGAATGTGGAACTCGCTCCCACAGGGAGTGGGGAGAATGTGGGACTCGCTCCCACAGGGAGTGGGGGAGAATGTGGGACTCGCTCCCACAGGGAGTGGGGGAGAATGTGGGACTCGCTCCCACGGAGAGTGGGGGAGAATGTGGGACTCGCTCCCACAGGGAGTGGGGGACAATGTGGGACTCGCTCCCACAGGGAGTGGGGGAGAATGTGGAACTCGCTCCCACAGGGAGTGGGGGTGAATGTGGAACTCGCTCCCACAGGGTGTGGGGATAATGTGGAACTCGCTCCCACAGGGAGTGGGGGAGAATGTGGAACTCGCTCCCACAGGGAGTGGGGAGAATGTGGAACTCGCTCCCACAGGGAGTGGGGGAGAATGTGGGACTCGCTCCCACAGGGAGTGGGGAGAATGTGGAACTCGCTCCCACAGGGAGTGGGGAGAATGTGGGACTCGCTCCCACAGGGAGTGGGGAGAATGTGGGACTCGCTGCCACGGGGAGAGCCCGAGGTGAATAGTGTCGATACATTCGGGAAGGGGGGGGGGGGGGGGGGGAATGCTGGATAAACACACGAGGGAGAGAGGAACAGGATAGGGTGATGGGGGTGAGGGCGGGGAAGAGGCTCGTGTGGAGCAGAGACACCCCCCCCCCAAGGAATCAATGGGCCGAATGGCCTGATTTCTGTCACACTCACCAGGAAAATCTCCTCCACTTTTCCGATCAACTGTCCCAGGGCGGATCCCAGCTGGTCACCCACTCCCGCCAGCAGAAAGCCAAACATTGGGATTCCCACCAAGGCATAGACGATGCAGAAAATCTTCCCGCCTTCCGTTTTGGGCGCGATATTCCCAAAACCTGGAAGACCGAAGAGAGCAGAATCAGTGCCAGTGGCAGAGTTGTCCTCGTTGGAAAATGGCGAGAGGTAATCAGGAGCACACCTCGAGTACCGGGATATCGGAGGGGAAAAGGACGGGACAGTGGGATTAGACTGGGTGTGATATTAAAGGGTGTAAGGAGTGAGGGGAGAGTGGGATTAGACTGGGCGGGATATTAAAGGGTTCGGGGAGTGAGGGGGAGAGTGGGATTAGACTGGGTGGGATATTAAAGGGTGTGGGGAGTGAGGGGGAGAGTGGGATTAGACTGGGTGGGATATTAAAGGGAGTGGGGAGTGAGGGGGAGGGTGGGATTAGACTAGGCGGGATATTAAAGGGTGTGGGGAGTGAGGGGGAGAGTGGGATTAGACTGGGTGGGATATTAAAGGGTGTGGGGAGTGAGGGGGAGAGTGGGATTAGACTGGGTGGGATATTAAAGGGTGCGGGGAGTGAGGGGGAGAGTGGGATTAAACTGGGTGGGATATTAAAGGGTGTGGGGAGTGAGGGGGAGAGTGGAATTAGACTGGGTGGGATATTAAAGAGTGCGGGGACTGAGGGGGTGAGTGGGATTGGACTGGGTGGGATATTAAAGGGTGTGGGGAGTGAGGGGGAGAGTGGGATTAGACTGGGTGGGATATTAAAGGGTGTGGGGAGTGAGGGGGTGAGTGGGATTAGACTGGGCGGGATATTAAAGGGTTCGGGGAGTGAGGGGGAGAGTGGGATTAGACTGGGTGGGATATTAAAGGGTGTGGGGAGTGAGGGGGAGTGTGGGATTAGACTGGGTGGGATATTAAAGGGTGCGGGGAGAGAGGGGAGAGTGGGATTAGACTGGGTGGGATATTAAAGGGTGTGGGGAGTGAGGGGGAGAGTGGGATTAGACTGGGTGGGATATTAAAGGGTGCGGGGAGTGAGGGGGAGAGTGGGATTAGACTGGGTGGGATATTAAAGAGTGCGGGGACTGAGGGGGTGAGTGGGATTAGACTGGGTGGGATATTAAAGGGTGTGGGGAGTGAGGGGGAGAGTGGGATTAGACTGGGTGGGATATTAAAGGGTGTGGGGAGTGAGGGGGAGAGTGGGATTAGACTGGGTGGGATATTAAAGGGTGCGGGGAGTGAGGGGGAGAGTGGGATTAGACTGGGTGGGATATTAAAGGGCGTGGGGAGTGAGGGGAGAGGGGGATTAGACTGGGTGGGATATTAAAGGGAGCGGGGAGTGAGGGGAGAGGGGGATTAGACTGGGTGGGATATTAAAGGGTGCGGGGAGTGAGGGGGGAGAGTGGGATTAGACTGGGTGGGATATTAAAGGGAGCGGGGAGTGAGGGGAGAGGGGGATTAGACTGGGTGGGATATTAAAGAGAGCGGGGAGTGAGGGGGGAGAGGGGGATTAGACTGGGTGGGATATTAAAGGGTGCGGGGAGTGAGGGGGAGAGTGGGATTAGACTGGGTGGGATATTAAAGGGTGCGGGGAGTGAGGGGGAGAGTGGGATTAGACTGGGTGGGATATTAAAGGGTGTGGGGAGTGAGGGGGGAGAGTGGGATTAGACTGGGTGGGATATTAAAGTGTGCGGGAGTGAGGGGGAGAGTGGGATTAGACTGGGTGGGATATTAAAGGGTGCGGGGAGTGAGGGGGGAGAGTGGGATTAGACTGGGTGGGATATTAAAGGGTGCGGGGAGTGAGGGGGAGAGTGGGATTAGACAGGGTGGGATATTAAAGAGGTGCGGGGAGTGAGGGGAGAGTGGGATTAGACTGGGTGGGATATTAAAGGGTGCGGGGAGTGAGGGGGAGAGTGGGATTAGACTGGGTGGGATATTAAAGGGTGCGGGGAGTGAGGGTGAGAGTGGGATTAGACTGGGTGGGATATTAAAGGGTGCGGGGAGTGAGGGTGAGAGTGGGATTAGACTGGGTGGGATATTAAAGGGTGCGGGGAGTGAGGGGGAGAGCGGGATTAGACTGGGTGGGATATTAAAGGGTGTGGGGAGTGGGGGGAGTGAGGGGAGTTAGCGTGAGGGGAGTGAGTGGAGTGAGGGTGAGGGCAGCGAGGGGAATGAGGGAGTGAGGGTGAGGGGAATGAGGACGGTGAGGGGAGTGAGGTTTAGGGGAGTGAGGGTGAGGGGAGTGAGGGTAGTGAGGGTGAGGGGAGTGAGGGCAGTGAGGTGAGGGTGAGGGGAGTGAGGGTGAGGGGAGTGAGGGTAGTGAGGGTGAGGGCAGTGAGGGTGAGGGGAGTGAGGGTGAGGGGAGTGAGGGCAGTGAGGGTGAGGGGAGTGAGGGTAGTGAGGGTGAGGGGAGTGAGGGCAGTGAGGGTGAGGGCAGTGAGGGTGAGGGGAGTGAGGGTGAGGGGAGTGATGGTGAGGGTAGTGAGGGTGAGGGCAGTGAGGGCAGTGAGTGTGAGGGCAGTGAGGGCAGTGAGGGTGAGGGGAGTGAGGGTGAGGGGCGTGATGGTGAGGGGAGTGAGGGTGAGGGGAGTGAGGGTGAGGGGAGAGAGAGCAGTGAGGGAATGAGGGTCAGGGGCAGTGAGGGCAGTGAGGGTGAGGGGAGTGAGGGTGAGGGGAGTGAGGGCAGTGAGGGTGAGGGGAGTGAGGGTGAGGGGTGTGAGGGGAGTGAGGGTGAGGGGAGTGAGGGTGAGGGCAGTGAGGGGATTGAGGGTGAGGGGAGTGAGGGTGAGGGGAATGAGGGTAGTGAGAGGAGTGAGGGTGAGGGGAGTGAGGGTGAGGGCAGTGAGTGTGAGGGGAATGAGGGCAGTGAGGGAGTGAGGGTGAGGGGAGTGAGAGCAGTGAGGGGAGTGAGGGGAGTGAGGGCAGTAGGGGAGTGAGGGTGAGGGAAGTGAGTGTGAGGGGAGTGAGGGTGAGGGGAGTGAGGGTGATGGGAGTGAGGGTGAGGGGAATGAGGGGGAGGGGAGTGAGGGCAGTGAGGGTGAGGAAGTTAGGGCAGTGAGGGAGTGAGGGTGAGGGAGTGAGGGTGAGGGCAGTGAGGGAGTGAGGGGAATGAGGGGAGTGAGGGCAGTGAGGGGAGTGAGGGCAGTGAGGGGAGTGTGGGTGAGGGCAATGAGGAAGTGAGGGGAGTGAGGGTGAGGAGAGTGAGGGAGTGAGGGGAGTGAGGGAGTGAGGGTGAGGGAGTGAGGGTGAGGGCAGTGAGGGGAGTGAGGGGAGTGAGGGTGAGGAGAGTGAGGGAGTGAGGGGAGTGAGGGAGTGTGGGGAGTGAGGGAGTGAGGGTGAGGGAGTGAGGGTGAGGGCAGTGAGGTAGTGAGGGAGTGAGGGTGAGGGGAGTGCGGGTGCCGGGAGTGAGGGTGAGGGGAGTGAGGGTGAGGGCAGTGAGGGGAGTGAAGGTGAGGGGAGTGAGGGCGTGAGGGTGATTGGAGTGGGGGTGATGGGAGTGAGGGAATGAGGGAGTGAGGGTGAGGGGAGTCAGGGGAGTGCGGGTGAGGGGGTGAGGGGAGTGAAGGTGAGGGAGTGAGGGGAGTGAGGGAGTGGGGGAGTGAGGGTGAGGGAGTGAGGGGGTGAGGGTGAGGGGAGTGAGGGTGAGGGAGTGAGGGTGAGGGAGTGAGGGAGTGAGGTGAGTGAGGGGTGTGAGGGTGAGGAGAGTGAGGGAGTGAGGGGAGTGAGGGAGTGAGGGGAGTGAGGGTGAGGGAGTGAGGGTGAGGGCAGTGAGGTAGTGAGGGAGTGAGGGTGAGGGGAGTGCGGGTGCCGTGAGTGAGGGTGAGGGGGGTGAGGGCAGTGAGGGGAGTGAAGGTGAGGGGAGTGAGGGAGTGAGGGTGAGTGGAGTGGGGGAGTGGGGGTGATGGGTGTGAGGGAATGAGGGAGTGAGGGTGAGGGGAGTCAGGGGAGTGCGGGTGAGGGGGTGAGGGGAGTGAAGGTGAGGGAGTGAGGGGAGTGAGGGTGGGGGAGTGAGGGGGTGAGGGTAAGGGGAGTGAGGGTGAGGGAGTGAGGGTGAGGGAGTGAGGGGAGTGAGGGAGTGAGGGTGAGGGACTGAGGGAGTGAGGGTGAGGGCAGTGAGGTAGTGAGGGAGTGAGGGTGAGGGGAGTGCGGGTGCCGGGAGTGAGGGTGAGGGGAGTGAGGGTGAGGGCAGTGAGGGGAGTGAAGGTGAGGGGAGTGAGGGTGAGTGGAGTGGGGGAGTGGGGGTGATGGGTGTGAGGGAATGAGGGAGTGAGGGTGAGAGGAGTCAGGGGAGTGTGGGTGAGGGGGTGAGGGGAGTGAAGGTGAGGGAGTGAGGGGAGTGAGGGAGTGAGGGAGTGAGGGTGAGGGAGTGATGGGGTGAGGGTGAGGGTAGTGAGGGAGTGAGGGTGAGGGAGTGAGAGTGAGGGAGTGAGGGGAGTGAGGGAGTGAGGGAGTGATGGTGAGGGAGTGAGGGCGTCAGGGGAGATCGGGAGAGGGGAGTGAGGGTGAGGAAGTGAGGGTGTGAGGTTCAGGGCGTGAGGGAATGAGGGTGAGGGAGTGGGGGAGTGAGAGTGAGGGAGTGAGGGTGAGGGAGTGATGGAGTGAGGGTGAGGGAGTGAGGGGAGTGAGGGTGAGGGGAGTGAGGGTGATGGGAGTGAGGGTGAGGGAAGTGAGGGGAGTGAGGGTGAGGGCAGTGAGGGTGAGGGGAGTGAGAGTGAGGGCAGTGAGGGAGTGAGGGTGAGGGGAGTGAGGGTGAGGGGAGTGAAGGTGAGGGGAATGAGGGTGAGGGCAGTGAGGGGAGTGAGGGTGAGGGGAGTGAGGTAGTGAGGGGAGTAGGGAGTGAGGGTGAGGGAGTGAGGGTGAGGGAGTGAGGGAGTGAGAGTGAGGGGAGTGAGGGCAGTGAGGGAGTGCGTGTGAGGGAGTTAGGGCAGTGAGGGAGTGAGGGTGAGGGAGTGAGGGTGAGAGCAGTGAGGGAGTGAGGAGCGCGAGGGCAGTGAGTGAAGTGAGGGTGAGGGGAGTGAGGGGAATGAGGATGAGGGCAGTGAGGGAGTGAGGGTGAGGGCAGTGAGGAAGTGAGGGGAGTTAGGGGAGTGAGGGGAGTGAGGGTGAGGAGAGTGAGGGTGAGGGCAGTGAGGGGAATGAGGTTGAGGGCAGTGAGGGGAGTGAGGGGTGTGAGGGCAGTGAGGGGAGTGAAGGTGAGGGGAGTTAGGGAGTGAGGGTGAGGGGAGTGAGGGTGATGGGAGTGAGGGAATGAGGGAGTGAGGGTGAGGGGATTCAAGGGAGTGTGGGTGAGGGGGGTGAGTAGAGGGAAGGTGAGGGAGTGAGGGGAGTGAGCGGAGTGAGGGAGTAAGGTAGTGAGGGAGTGAGGGTGAGGGAGTGAGGGTGTCAGGGCAGTCAGGGGAGTGAGGGTGAGGGAGTGAGGGTGAGGGAGTGAGGGTGAGGGTGTCAGGGCAGTCAGGGGAGTGAAGGTGAGGGGAGTGAGGGGAGTGAGGGTGAGGGAGTGAGGGGGTGAGGGAATGAGGGTGAGGGGGTGAGGGCGTCAGGGCAGTCAGGGGAGTGCGGGTGAGGGGAGTGAGGGAGCGAGGGTGTGAGGGCCAGGGAGTGAGGGAGTGAGGGAGTGAGGGTGAGGGAGTGAGAGTGAGGGAGTGAGGGTGAGGGAGTGAGGGAGTGAGCGTGAGGGAGTGAGGGTGAGGGAGTGAGGGTGAGGGGAGTGAGGGCAGTGAGGGGAGTGAGGGTGAGGGGAGTGAGGGTGAGGGGAGTGAGAGTGAGGGGAGTGAGGGTGAGGGGAGTGAGGGTGAGGGGAGTGAGGGTGAGGGAGTGAGGGCAGTGAGAGGAGTGAGGGTGAGGTGAGTGAGGGTGAGGGGAGTGAGGGTGAGGGGAGTGAGGGAGGGGTGAGTGAGGGTGAGCGGAGTGAGGGCGGTGAGGGGAGTGAGGGTGAGGGGAGTGAGGGTGAGGGGAGTGAGGGTGAGGGCAGTGAGGGTGAGGGGAGTAAGGGGAGTGAGGGTGAGGGGGGTGAGGGGAGTGAGGGGAGTGAGGGTGAGGGGAGTGAGGGAGTGAGGGGAGTAGGGAGTGAGGGTGAGGGACTGAGGGTGAGGGAGTGAGGGTGAGGGAGTGAGGGTGAGGGGAGTGAGGGTAGTGAGGGAGTGAGGGTGAGGGAGTGAGGGCAGTGAGGGAGTGAGGGTGAGGGAGTGAGGGTGAGGGCAGTGAGGGGAGTGAGGGAGTGAGGGTGAGGGACTGAGGGAGTGAGGGTGAGGGCAGTGAGGAAGTGAGGGGAGTGAGGGGAGTGAGGGTGAGGAGAGTGAGGGAGTGAGGGGAGTGAGGGAGTGTGGGGAGTGAGGGAGTGAGGGTGAGGGACTGAGGGAGTGAGGGTGAAGGCAGTGAGGTAGTGAGGGAGTGAGGGTGAGGGGAGTGTGGGTGCCGGGAGTGAGGGTGAGGGAAGTGAGGGTGAGGGCAGTGAGGGGAGTGAAGGTGAGGGGAGTGAGGGAGTGAGGGTGATTGGAGTGGGGGTGATGGGAGTGAGGGAATGAGGGAGTGATGGTGAGGGGAGTCAGGGGAGTGCGGGTGATGAGGTGAGGGGAGTGAAGGTGAGGGAGTGAGGGGAGTGAGGGAGTGAGGGTGAGGGAGTGAGGGGGTGAGGGTGAGGGGAGTGAGGGTGAGGGAGTGAGGGTGAGGGAGTGAGGGTGAGGGAGTGAGGGAGTGAGGTGAGTGAGGGGAGTGAGGGTGAGGAGAGTGAGGGAGTGAGGGGAGTGAGGGAGTGAGGGGAGTGAGGGTGAGGGACTGAGGGAGTGAGGGTGAGGGCAGTGAGGTAGTGAGGGAGTGAGGGTGAGGGGAGTGCGGGTGCCGGGAGTGAGGGTGAGGGGAGTGAGGGTGAGGGCAGTGAGGGGAGTGAAGGTGAGGGGAGTGAGGGTGAGTGGAGTGGGGGAGTGGGGGTGATGGGTGTGAGGGAATGAGGGAGTGAGGGTGAGAGGAGTCAGGGGAGTGTGGGTGAGGGGGTGAGGGGAGTGAAGGTGAGGGAGTGAGGGGAGTGAGGGAGTGAGGGTGAGGGAGTGATGGGGTGAGGGTGAGGGTAGTGAGGGAGTGAGGGTGAGGGAGTGAGAGTGAGGGAGTGAGGGGAGTGAAGTAGTGAGGGAGTGATGGTGAGGGAGTGAGGGCGTCAGGGGAGTGCGGGAGAGGGGAGTGAGGGAGTGAGGGTGAGGAAGTGAGGGTGTGAGGTTCAGGGCGTGAGGGAGTGAGGGTGAGGGAGTGGGGGAGTGAGAGTGAGGGAGTGAGGGTGAGGGAGTGATGGAGTGAGGGTGAGGGAGTGAGGGGAGTGAGGGTGAGGGGAGTGAGGGTGATGGGAGTGAGGGTGAGGGGAGTGAGGGGAGTGAGGGTGAGGGCAGAGAGGGTGAGGGGAGTGAGAGTGAGGGCAGTGAGGGGAGTGAGGGTGAGGGGAGTGAGGGTGAGGGGAGTGAGGGTGAGGGCAGTGAGGGGAGTGAGGGGTGTGAGGGCAGTGAGGCGAGTGAGGGGAGTGAGGTAGTGAGGGGAGTAGGGAGTGAGGGTGAGGGAGTGAGAGTGAGGGCAGTGAGGGGAGTGAGGGTGAGGGGAGTGAAGGTGAGGGGAATGAGGGTGAGGGCAGTGAGGGGAGTGAGGGTGAGGGGAGTGAGGTAGTGAGGGGAGTAGGCAGTGAGGGTGAGGGAGTGAGGGTCCGGGAGTGAGGGAGTGAGAGTGAGGGGAGTGAGGGCAGTGAGGGAGTGAGGGTGAGGGAGTTAGGGCAGTGAGGGAGTGAGGGTGAGGGAGTGAGGGTGAGGGCAGTGAGGGAGTGAGGAGCGCGAGGGCAGTGAGTGAAGTGAGGGTGAGGGGAGTGAGGGGAATGAAGATGAGTGCAGTGAGGGAGTGAGGGTGAGGGCAGTGAGGAAGTGAGGGGAGTTAGGGGAGTGAGGGTGAGGAGAGTGAGGGTGAGGGCAGTGAGGGGAATGAGGGTGAGGGCAGTGAGGGGAGTGAGGGGTGTGAGGGCAGTGAGGGGAGTGAAGGTGAGGGGAGTTAGGGAGTGAGGGTGAGGGGAGTGAGGGTGATGGGAGTGAGGGAATGAGGGAGTGAGGGTGAGGGGATTCAAGGGAGTGCGGGTGAGGGGGGTGAGGAGAGGGAAGGTGAGGGAGTGAGGGGAGTGAGCGGAGTGAGGGAGTGAGGGAGTGAGGTAGTGAGGGTGAGAGAGTGAGGTGGTGAGGGTAATGAGGGGAGTGAGGGTGAGGGAGTGAGGGTGAGGGAGTGAGGGAGTGAGGGTGAGGGAGTGAGGGTGTCAGGGCAGTCAGGGGAGTGAAGGTGAGGGGAGTGAGGGAGTGAGGGGAGTGAGGGAGTGAGGGTGAGGGAGTGAGGGGGTGAGGGAATGAGGGTGAGGGGGTGAGGGCGTCAGGGCAGTCAGGGGAGTGCGGGTGAGGCGAGTGAGGGAGTGAGGGTGTGAGGGTCAGGGAGTGAGGGAGTGAGGGTGAGGGAGTGAGGGAGTGAGGGTGAGGGAGTCAGGGTGAGGGAGTGAGGGAGTGAGCGTGAGGGAGTGAGGGTGAGGGAGTGAGGGTGAGGGGAATGAGGGCAGTGAGGGGAGTGAGGGTGAGGGGAGTGAGGGTGAGGGGAGTCAGGGGAGTGAGGGTGAGGGGAGTGAGCGGAGTGAGGGTGAGGGGAGTGAGGGTGAGGGGAGTGAGGGTGAGGGAGTGAGGGCAGTGAGAGGAGTGAGGGTGAGGGGGGTGAGGGTGAGGGGAGTGAGGGTGAGGGGAGTGAGGGGAGTGAGGGTGAGGTGAGTGAGGGTGAGCGGAGTGAGGGCAGTGAGGGGAGTGAGGGTGAGGGGAGTGAGGGTGAGGGGAGTGAGGGGTGTGAGGGCAGTGAGGGGAGTGAAGGTGAGGGGAGTTAGGGAGTGAGGGTGAGGGGAGTGAGGGTGATGGGAGTGAGGGAATGAGGGAGTGAGGGTGAGGGGATTCAAGGGAGTGTGGGTGAGGGGGGTGAGTAGAGGGAAGGTGAGGGAGTGAGGGGAGTGAGCGGAGTGAGGGAGTAAGGTAGTGAGGGAGTGAGGGTGAGGGAGTGAGGGTGTCAGGGCAGTCAGGGGAGTGAGGGTGAGGGAGTGAGGGTGAGGGAGTGAGGGTGAGGGTGTCAGGGCAGTCAGGGGAGTGAAGGTGAGGGGAGTGAGGGGAGTGAGGGTGAGGGAGTGAGGGGGTGAGGGAATGAGGGTGAGGGGGTGAGGGCGTCAGGGCAGTCAGGGGAGTGCGGGTGAGGGGAGTGAGGGAGCGAGGGTGTGAGGGCCAGGGAGTGAGGGAGTGAGGGAGTGAGGGTGAGGGAGTGAGAGTGAGGGAGTGAGGGTGAGGGAGTGAGGGAGTGAGCGTGAGGGAGTGAGGGTGAGGGAGTGAGGGTGAGGGGAGTGAGGGCAGTGAGGGGAGTGAGGGTGAGGGGAGTGAGGGTGAGGGGAGTGAGAGTGAGGGGAGTGAGGGTGAGGGGAGTGAGGGTGAGGGGAGTGAGGGTGAGGGAGTGAGGGCAGTGAGAGGAGTGAGGGTGAGGTGAGTGAGGGTGAGGGGAGTGAGGGTGAGGGGAGTGAGGGAGGGGTGAGTGAGGGTGAGCGGAGTGAGGGCGGTGAGGGGAGTGAGGGTGAGGGGAGTGAGGGTGAGGGGAGTGAGGGTGAGGGCAGTGAGGGTGAGGGGAGTAAGGGGAGTGAGGGTGAGGGGGGTGAGGGGAGTGAGGGGAGTGAGGGTGAGGGGAGTGAGGGAGTGAGGGGAGTAGGGAGTGAGGGTGAGGGACTGAGGGTGAGGGAGTGAGGGTGAGGGAGTGAGGGTGAGGGGAGTGAGGGTAGTGAGGGAGTGAGGGTGAGGGAGTGAGGGCAGTGAGGGAGTGAGGGTGAGGGAGTGAGGGTGAGGGCAGTGAGGGGAGTGAGGGAGTGAGGGTGAGGGACTGAGGGAGTGAGGGTGAGGGCAGTGAGGAAGTGAGGGGAGTGAGGGGAGTGAGGGTGAGGAGAGTGAGGGAGTGAGGGGAGTGAGGGAGTGTGGGGAGTGAGGGAGTGAGGGTGAGGGACTGAGGGAGTGAGGGTGAAGGCAGTGAGGTAGTGAGGGAGTGAGGGTGAGGGGAGTGTGGGTGCCGGGAGTGAGGGTGAGGGAAGTGAGGGTGAGGGCAGTGAGGGGAGTGAAGGTGAGGGGAGTGAGGGAGTGAGGGTGATTGGAGTGGGGGTGATGGGAGTGAGGGAATGAGGGAGTGATGGTGAGGGGAGTCAGGGGAGTGCGGGTGATGAGGTGAGGGGAGTGAAGGTGAGGGAGTGAGGGGAGTGAGGGAGTGAGGGTGAGGGAGTGAGGGGGTGAGGGTGAGGGGAGTGAGGGTGAGGGAGTGAGGGTGAGGGAGTGAGGGTGAGGGAGTGAGGGAGTGAGGTGAGTGAGGGGAGTGAGGGTGAGGAGAGTGAGGGAGTGAGGGGAGTGAGGGAGTGAGGGGAGTGAGGGTGAGGGACTGAGGGAGTGAGGGTGAGGGCAGTGAGGTAGTGAGGGAGTGAGGGTGAGGGGAGTGCGGGTGCCGGGAGTGAGGGTGAGGGGAGTGAGGGTGAGGGCAGTGAGGGGAGTGAAGGTGAGGGGAGTGAGGGTGAGTGGAGTGGGGGAGTGGGGGTGATGGGTGTGAGGGAATGAGGGAGTGAGGGTGAGAGGAGTCAGGGGAGTGTGGGTGAGGGGGTGAGGGGAGTGAAGGTGAGGGAGTGAGGGGAGTGAGGGAGTGAGGGTGAGGGAGTGATGGGGTGAGGGTGAGGGTAGTGAGGGAGTGAGGGTGAGGGAGTGAGAGTGAGGGAGTGAGGGGAGTGAAGTAGTGAGGGAGTGATGGTGAGGGAGTGAGGGCGTCAGGGGAGTGCGGGAGAGGGGAGTGAGGGAGTGAGGGTGAGGAAGTGAGGGTGTGAGGTTCAGGGCGTGAGGGAGTGAGGGTGAGGGAGTGGGGGAGTGAGAGTGAGGGAGTGAGGGTGAGGGAGTGATGGAGTGAGGGTGAGGGAGTGAGGGGAGTGAGGGTGAGGGGAGTGAGGGTGATGGGAGTGAGGGTGAGGGGAGTGAGGGGAGTGAGGGTGAGGGCAGAGAGGGTGAGGGGAGTGAGAGTGAGGGCAGTGAGGGGAGTGAGGGTGAGGGGAGTGAGGGTGAGGGGAGTGAGGGTGAGGGCAGTGAGGGGAGTGAGGGGTGTGAGGGCAGTGAGGCGAGTGAGGGGAGTGAGGTAGTGAGGGGAGTAGGGAGTGAGGGTGAGGGAGTGAGAGTGAGGGCAGTGAGGGGAGTGAGGGTGAGGGGAGTGAAGGTGAGGGGAATGAGGGTGAGGGCAGTGAGGGGAGTGAGGGTGAGGGGAGTGAGGTAGTGAGGGGAGTAGGCAGTGAGGGTGAGGGAGTGAGGGTCCGGGAGTGAGGGAGTGAGAGTGAGGGGAGTGAGGGCAGTGAGGGAGTGAGGGTGAGGGAGTTAGGGCAGTGAGGGAGTGAGGGTGAGGGAGTGAGGGTGAGGGCAGTGAGGGAGTGAGGAGCGCGAGGGCAGTGAGTGAAGTGAGGGTGAGGGGAGTGAGGGGAATGAAGATGAGTGCAGTGAGGGAGTGAGGGTGAGGGCAGTGAGGAAGTGAGGGGAGTTAGGGGAGTGAGGGTGAGGAGAGTGAGGGTGAGGGCAGTGAGGGGAATGAGGGTGAGGGCAGTGAGGGGAGTGAGGGGTGTGAGGGCAGTGAGGGGAGTGAAGGTGAGGGGAGTTAGGGAGTGAGGGTGAGGGGAGTGAGGGTGATGGGAGTGAGGGAATGAGGGAGTGAGGGTGAGGGGATTCAAGGGAGTGCGGGTGAGGGGGGTGAGGAGAGGGAAGGTGAGGGAGTGAGGGGAGTGAGCGGAGTGAGGGAGTGAGGGAGTGAGGTAGTGAGGGTGAGAGAGTGAGGTGGTGAGGGTAATGAGGGGAGTGAGGGTGAGGGAGTGAGGGTGAGGGAGTGAGGGAGTGAGGGTGAGGGAGTGAGGGTGTCAGGGCAGTCAGGGGAGTGAAGGTGAGGGGAGTGAGGGAGTGAGGGGAGTGAGGGAGTGAGGGTGAGGGAGTGAGGGGGTGAGGGAATGAGGGTGAGGGGGTGAGGGCGTCAGGGCAGTCAGGGGAGTGCGGGTGAGGCGAGTGAGGGAGTGAGGGTGTGAGGGTCAGGGAGTGAGGGAGTGAGGGTGAGGGAGTGAGGGAGTGAGGGTGAGGGAGTCAGGGTGAGGGAGTGAGGGAGTGAGCGTGAGGGAGTGAGGGTGAGGGAGTGAGGGTGAGGGGAATGAGGGCAGTGAGGGGAGTGAGGGTGAGGGGAGTGAGGGTGAGGGGAGTCAGGGGAGTGAGGGTGAGGGGAGTGAGCGGAGTGAGGGTGAGGGGAGTGAGGGTGAGGGGAGTGAGGGTGAGGGAGTGAGGGCAGTGAGAGGAGTGAGGGTGAGGGGGGTGAGGGTGAGGGGAGTGAGGGTGAGGGGAGTGAGGGGAGTGAGGGTGAGGTGAGTGAGGGTGAGCGGAGTGAGGGCAGTGAGGGGAGTGAGGGTGAGGGGAGTGAGGGTGAGGGGAGTGAGGGTGAGGGGAGTGAGGGTGAGGGCAGTGAGGGTGAGGGCAGTGAGGGTGAGGGCAGTGAGGGTGAGGGGAGTAAGGGGAGTGAGGGTGAGAGGGGTGAGGGGAGTGAGGGGAGTGTGGGTGAGGGGAGTGAGGGTGAGGGGAGTGAGGGAGTGAGGGGAGTAGGGAGTGAGGGTGAGGGAGTGAGGGTGAGGGAGTGAGGGTGAGGGAGTGAGGGTGAGGGAGTGAGGGGAGTGAGGGGGTGAGGGTGAGGGAGTGAGGGCAGTGAGGGAGTAAGGGTGAGGGAGTGAGGGTGAGGGCAGTGAGGGAGTGAGGGGAGTGAGGGCAGTGAGCGGAGTGAGGGAAGTGAGGGTGAGGGCAATGCGGGTGGGGGAGTGAGGGGAATGAGGATGAGGGCAGTGAGGGGAGTGAGGGTGAGGGTGAGGGGAGTGAGGGAGTGAGGGGAGTAGGGAGTGAGGGTGAGGGAGTGAGGGAGTGAGAGTGAGGGTGAGGGAGTGATGGAGTGAGGGTGAAGGAGTGGGGGAGTGAGAGTGAGGGAGTGAGGGTGAGGGAGTGATGGAGTGAGGGTGAGGGAGTGAGGGGAGTGAGGGTGAGGGGAGTGAGGGTGATGGGAGTGAGGGTGAGGGGAGTGAGGGGAGTGAGGGTGAGGGCAGTGAGGGTGAGGGGAGTGAGAGTGAGGGCAGTGAGGGGAGTGAGGGTGAGGGGAGTGAGGATGAGGGGAGTGAGGGTGAGGGCAGTGAGGGGAGTGAGGGGTGTGAGGGCAGTGAGGCGAGTGAGGGGAGTGAGGTAGTGAGGGGAGTAGGGAGTGAGGGTGAGGGAGTGAGAGTGAGGGCAGTGAGGGGAGTGAGGGTGAGGGGAGTGAGGGTGAGGGGAGTGAAGGTGAGGGGAATGAGGGTGAGGGCAGTGAGGGGAGTGAGGGTGAGGGGAGTGAGGTAGTGAGGGGAGTAGGGAGTGAGGGTGAGGGAGTGAGGGTGAGGGAGTGAGGGAGTGAGAGTGAGGGCAGTGAGGGCAGTGAGGGAGTGAGGGTGAGGGAGTTAGGGCAGTGAGGGTGAGGGAGTGAGGGTGAGGGCAGTGAGGGAGTGAGGAGCGCGAGGGCAGTGAGTGAAGTGAGGGTGAGGGGAGTGAGGGGAATGAAGATGAGGGCAGTGAGGGAGTGAGGGTGAGGGCAGTGAGGAAGTGAGGGGAGTTAGGGGAGTGAGGAGAGTGAGGGTGAGGAGAGTGAGGGTGAGGGCAGTGAGGGGAATGAGGGTGAGGGCAGTGAGGGGAGTGAGGGGTGTGAGGGCAGTGAGGGGAGTGAAGGTGAGGGGAGTTAGGGAGTGAGGGTGAGGGGAGTGAGGGTGATGGGAGTGAGGGAATGAGGGAGTGAGGGTGAGGGGATTCAAGGGAGTGCGGGTGAGGGGGGTGAGGAGAGGGAAGGTGAGGGAGTGAGGGGAGTGAGCGGAGTGAGGGAGTGAGGGACTGAGGGAGTGAGGGTGAGAGAGTGAGGTGGTGAGGGTGAGGGTAATGAGGGGAGTGAGAGTGAGTGAGGGAGTGAGGGTGAGGGAGTGAGGGTGTCAGGGCAGTCAGGGGAGTGAAGGTGAGGGGAGTGAGGGAGTGAGGGGAGTGAGGGAGTGAGGGTGAGGGAGTGAGGGGGTGAGGGAATGAGGGTGAGGGGGTGAGGGCGTCAGGGCAGTCAGGGGAGTGCGGGTGAGGGGAGTGAGGGAGTGAGGGTGTGAGGGTCAGGGAGTGAGGGAGTGAGGGTGAGGGAGTGAGAGTGAGGGAGTGAGGGTGAGGGAGTGAGGGTGAGGGAGTGAGGGAGTGAGCGTCAGGGAGTGAGGGTGAGGGAGTGAGGGTGAGGGAGTGAGGGTGAGGGGAGTGAGGGCAGTGAGGGGAGTGAGGGTGAGGGGAGTGAGGGTGAGGGGAGTGAGGGTGAGGGGAGTGAGGGGGGGTGAGGGTGAGGGGAGTGAGGGGAGTGAGGGTGAGGGGAGTGAGGGTGAGGGAGTGAGGGCAGTGAGAGGAGTGAGGGTGAGGGGAGTGAGGGTGAGGGGAGTGAGGGTGAGGGGAGTGAGGGTGAGGTGAGTGAGGGTGAGCAGAGTGAGGGCAGTGAGTGGAGTGAGGGTGAGGGGAGTGAGGGTGAGGGGAGTGAGGGTGAGGGGAGTGAGGGTGAGGGGAGTAAGGGGAGTGAGGGTGAGGGGGGTGAGGGGAGTGAGGGTGAGGGGAGTGAGGGAGTGAGGGGAGTAGGGAGTGAGGGTGAGGGAATGAGGGTGAGGGAGTGAGGGTGAGGGAGTGAGGGTGAGGGGAGTGAGGGAGTGAGGGTGAGGGAGTGAGGGCAGTGAGGGAGTGAGGGTGAGGGAGTGAGGGTGAGGGCAGTGAGGGAGTGAGGGGAGTGAGGGCAGTGAGCGGAGTGAGGGCAGTGAGGGGAGTGAGGGTGAGGGCAATGCGGGTGGGGGAGTGAGGGGAATGAGGATGAGGGCAGTGAGGGGAGTGAGGGTGAGGGGAGTGAGGGAGTGAGGGGAGTAGGGAGTGAGGGTGAGGGAGTGAGGGTGAGGGAGTGAGGGTGAGGGAGTGAGGGAGTGAGGGTGAGGGGAGTGCGGGAGGTGAGGGTGAGGGCAGTGAGGGGAGTGCGGGTGAGGGGAGTGAGGGGAGTGAAGGTGAGGGGAGTGAGGGTGAGGGGAGTGGGGGTGATGGGAATGAGGGAGTGAGGGTGAGGGGATCAGGGGAATGCGGGTGAGGGGAGTGAAGGTGAGGGAGTGAGGGGAGTGAGGGGAGTGAGGGAGTGAGGGTGAGGGAGTTAGGGTGAGGGAGTGAGGGGAGTGAGGGAGTGAGGGTGAGGGAGTCAGGGAGTCAGGGCAGTCAGGGGAGTGAAGGTGAGGGCAGTGAGGGGAGTCAGGGGAGTGCGGGTGAGGTGAGTGAGGGAGTGAGGGTGAGTGAGTGAGGGTGTGAGGGTCAGGGAGTGAGGGAGTGAGGGTGAGGGAGTGAGAGTGAGGGAGTGAGGGTGAGGGAGTGAGGGTGAGGGAGTGAGAGTGAGGGTGAGGGAGTGAGAGTGAGGGAGTGAGGGAGCGAGGGTGAGGGAGCGAGGGAGTGAGGGTGAGGGAGCGAGGGGGTGAGGGTGATGGAGTGAGGTAGTGAGGGTGAGGGAGCGAGGGAGTGAGGGTGAGGGAGTGAGGGTGAGGGAGTGAGGGGAGTGAGGGAGTGAGGGTGAGGGAGTCAGGGAGTCAGGGCAGTCAGGGGAGTGAAGGTGAGGGCAGTGAGGGGAGTCAGGGGAGTGCGGGTGAGGTGAGTGAGGGAGTGAGGGTGAGTGAGTGAGGGTGTGAGGGTCAGGGAGTGAGGGAGTGAGGGAGTGAGGGTGAGGGAGTGAGGGTGAGGGAGTGAGAGTGAGGGAGTGAGGGTGAGGGAGTGAGGGAGTGAGAGTGAGGGAGTGAGGGAGCGAGGGTGAGGGAGCGAGGGAGTGAGGGTGAGGGAGCGAGGGAGTGAGGGTGATGGAGTGAGGTAGTGAGGGTGAGGGAGCGAGGGAGTGAGGGTGAGGGAGTGAGGTAGTAAGGGTGAAGGAGTGAGGGAGTGAGGGTGAGGGAGTGAGGGAGTGAGGGTGAGGGAGTGAGGGAGTGAGGGAGTGAGGGAGTGAGGGAGTGAGGGGTTGAGGGAGTGAGAGTGAGGGAGTGAGGGTGAGGGAGTGAGGGAGTGAGGGTGAGGGAGTGAGGGAGTTAGGGTGAGGGGAGTGAGGAGTGAGGGAGTGAGGGAGTGAGTGAGGGTGAGGGAGTGAGGGAGTGAGGGTGAGGGAGTGAGAGAGAGGGAGTGAGGGTGAGGGAGTGAGGGAGTGAGAGTGAGGGAGTGAGGTTGAGGGAGTGAGGGTGAGGGAGTGAGGGAGTGAGGGAGTGAGGGAGTGAGGGAGTGAGGGTGAGGGAGTGAGGGTGAGGGAGTGAGGGAGTGAGGGTGAGGGGGTGAGGGGGTGAGGGAGTGAAAGAGTGAGAGCGAGGGAGTGAGGGTGACGGAGTGAGGGTGAGGGAGTCAGGGCAGTCAGGGGAGTGAAGGTGAGGGCAGTGAGGGGAGTCAGGGGAGTGCGGGTGAGGTGAGTGAGGGAGTGAGGGTGAGTGAGTGAGGGTGTGAGGGTCAAGGAGTGAGGGAGTGAGGGAGTGAGAGTGAGGGTGAGGGAGTGAGAGTGAGGGAGTGAGGGAGCGAGGGTGAGGGAGCGAGGGAGTGAGGATGAGGGAGCGAGGGAGTGAGGGTGAGGTAGTGAGGTAGTGAGGGTGAGGGAGCGAGGGAGTGAGGGTGAGGGAGTGAGGTAGTGAGGGTGAAGGAGTGAGGGAGTGAGGGTGAGGGAGTGAGGGTGAGGGAGTGAGGGAGAGAGGTAGTGCGGGAGTGAGGGGGTGTGGGAGTGAGGGGGTGAGGGAGTGAGAGTGAGGGAGTGAGGGTGAGGGAGTGGGAGTGAGGGTGAGGGAGTGAGGGAGTTAGGGTGAGGGGAGTGAGGGAGTGAGGGAGTGAGGGAGTGAGTGAGGGTGAGGGAGTGAGGGAGTGAGGGAGTGAGAGTGAGGGAGTGAGGTTGAGGGAGTGAGGGAGTGAGGGAGTGAGGTTGAGGGAGTGAGGGTGAGGGAGTGAGGGTGAGGGAGTGAGGGTGAGGGAGTGAGGAGTGAGGGAGTGAGAGAGTGAGGGAGTGAGGGAGTGAGGGTGAGGGAGTGAGGGTGAGGGAGTGAGGGAGTGAGGGTGAGGGGGTGAGGGAGTGAAAGAGTGAGAGCGAGGGAGTGAGAGTGACGGAGTGAGGGTGAGGGTGTGAGGGAATGAGGGAGTCAGGGAGTGAGGGTGAGGGAGTGAGAGTGAGGGAGTGAGAGTGAGTAAGTGAGGGTGAGGGAGTGAGGGTGATGGAGTGAGGGGAGGGAGTGAGGGTGAGGGAGTGAGGGTAGGGTGTGAGGGAGTGAGGGTGAGGGAGTGAGGGAGTGAGAGTGAGGGAGTGAGAGTGAGGGGTGAGGGTGAGGGAGTGAGAGTGAGGGAGTGAGGGTGAGGGTGAGGGAGTGAGAGTGAGGGAGTGAGGGTGAGGGAGTGAGGGTGAGGGAGTGATAGTGTTGGAGTGAGGGTGAGGGAGTGAGGGTGAGGGAGTGAGGGTGAGGGAGTAAGGGAGTGAGGGTGAGGGTGTGAGGGAGTGAGGGAGTGAGGGTGAGGGAGTGAGGGACTGAGGGAGTGAGGGTGAGGGAGTGAGGGAGTGAGAGTGAGGGAGTGAGCGTGAGGGTGAGGGAGTGAGGGAGTGAGAGTGAGGGAGTGAGGGTGAGGGCATGAGGGAGTGAGAGTGAGGGAGTGAGGGTGAGGGAGTGAGGGTGAGGGAGTGAGGGAGTGAGAGTGAGGGAGTGAGGGTGAGAGAGTGAAATGGAGGGAGTGAGGGTGAGGGAGTGAAGGAGTGAGAGTGAGGGAGTGAGGGTGAGGGAGTGAGGGAGTGAGGGTGAGGGAGTGAGGGTGAGAGAGTGACGGAGTGAGGGAGTTAGAGTGAGTGATTGAGCGTGAGGGAGTGATGGTGAGGGAGTGAGGGAGTGAGTGAGGGAGTGAGAGTGAGGGAGTGAGGGTGAGGGAGTGAGGGGGTGAGGGTGAGGGGGTGAGGGAGTGAGCGAGTCAGAGTGAGGGAGTGAGAGTGAGGGAGTGAGGGTGAGGGAGTGAGGGTGAGGGAGTGAGGGAGTGAGGGTGAGGGAGTGAGGGAGTGAGGGTGAGGAGTGAGGCAGTGAGAGTGAGGGAGTGAGGGTGAGGGAGTGAGGGAGTGAGGGAGTTAGGGTGAGGGAGTGAGAGTGAGGGAGTGAGGGTGAGGGAGTGAGGGTGAGGGAGTGAGAGTGAGGTAGTGAGAGTGAGGGAGTGAGGGTGAGGGAGTGAGGGTGAGGGAGTGAGGGTGAGGTAGTGAGGGAGTGGGAGTGAGGGAGTGAGAGTGAGGGTGAGGGAGTGAGGGTGAGGGAGTGAGTGGAGTGAGGGTGAGGGAGTGAGGAGTGAGAGTGAGGGAGTGAGGTTGAGGGAGTGAGGGTGAGGGAGTGAGTGTGAGGGAGTGAGTGTGTGAATGTGAGGGTGAGGGAGTGATGGAGTGAGGGTGAGGGAGTGAGGGAGTGTGGGTGAGGGAGTGAGTGAGAGAGGGTGAGGGAGTGAGGGAGTGGGGGAGTGAGAGTGAGGGTGAGGGAATGAAGGAGTGAGGGAGTGAGGGTGAGGGAGTGAGGGTGAGGGAGTGAGGGAGTGAGGGTGAGGGAGTGAGGGGGTGAGTGTGAGGGGGTGAGGGTGAGGGAGTGAGGTTGAGGGTGAGGGAGTGAGGGAGTGAGGGTGAGGGGTGAGGTGAGGGAGTGAGGGAGTGATAGGGAGGGTGAGGGGGTGAGGGGGTGAGGGAATGAGGATGAGGGTGTAAGGGTGAGGGAGTGAGGGAGAGGGGGGTGAGGGTGAGGGCGTGAGGGAGTGAGGGTGAGGGAGTGAGAGAGTGAGGCTGAGGGTGAGGGTGTGATGGAGTGAGGGTGAGTGTGAGGGAGTGAGGGTGAGGGAGTGAGGGAGTGAAGGTGAGGGCGTAAGGGTGAGGGCGTGAGGGAGTGAGGCTGAGGGTGAGGGTGTGAGGGAGTGAGGGTGAGGGAGTGAGGGAGTGAGGGAGTGAGGGTGAGGGAGTGAGGGAGTGAGGGTGAGGGAGTGAGAGTGTGAGGGAGTGAGGGTGAGGGAGTGAGGGAGTGAGGGTGAGGGAGTGAGGGAGTGAGGGTGAGGGAGTGAGGGAGTGAGGGTGAGGGAGTGAGAGTGTGCGGGAGTGAGGGTGAGGGAGTGAGGGAGTGAGCGTGAGGGTGAGGGGGTGAGGGAGTGAAGGTGAGGGAGTGAGGCTGAGGGTGAGGGTGTGAGGGATTGAGGGTGCGGGAGTGAGGGTGAGTGTGTGAGGGAGTGAGGGTGAGGGAGTGAGGGTGCGGGAGTGAGGGAGTGAGGGTGAGGGTGAGGGAGTGAGGGAGTGAGGGTGAGGTGGTGAGGGAGTGAGGGTGAGGGGTGAGGGTGAGGGAGTGAGGGAGTGAGGGTGAGGGTGAGGGGGTGAGGGTGAGGGAGTGAGGGTGAGGGGAGTGAGGGTGAGGGAGTGAGGGTGTGAGGTGAGGGTGAGGGAGTGAGGGGTGAGGGTGAGGGGAGGGTGAGGGTGAGGGTGAGGGAGGTGCGGGGAGTGAGGGGGTGAGGGAGTGAGGGTGAGGGAGTGAGGGTGTGAGGGGTGAGGGGTGAGGGGGAGGGTGAGGGGTGAGGGTGAGGGAGTGAGGTTGAGGTGTGAGGGAGTGAGGGGTGAGGTGAGGGGTGAGGGGTGAGGGGAGTGAGGGTGAGGGTGAGGGGTGAGGGTGAGGGAGTGAGGGGTGAGGGGTGAGGGGTGGGGTGAGGGGTGAGGGTGAGGGTGGGTGAGGGGTGAGGGGTGGTGAGGGGAGGGTGAGGGTGAGGGGGTGAGGGTGAGGGGGTGAGGGTGAGGGTGTGAGGGTGAGGGTGAGGGGTGAGGTGGGTGAGGGGGTGAGGGTGAGGGGTGAGGGTGAGGGGTGAGGGTGAGGGGTGAGGGGTGAGGGTGAGGGGTGAGGGTGAGGGGGTGAGGGTGAGGGAGTGAGGGTGAGGGGTGAGGGTGAGGGAGTGAGGGTGAGGGAGTGAGGGGTGAGGGGGGTGAGGGAGTGAGGGAGTGAGGGTGAGAGGGTGAGGGTGAGGGAGTGGGGGAGTGAGGGTGAGGGTGCGGGAGTGAGGGTGAGGGGTGAGGGAGTGAGGGTGAGGGGGTGAGGGTGAGGGAGTGAGGGTGAGGGTGAGGGAGTGAGGTTGAGTGTGAGGGAGTGAGGTTGAGGGGGTGAGGGAGTGAGGGAGTGAGGGTGAGGGGGTGAGGGTGAGCGAGTGAGGGAGTGAGGGTGGGTGAGGGGGTGAGGGAGAGGGAGTGAGGGTGAGGGAGTTAGGGTGAGGGGGTGAGGGGGGTGGAGGGTGAGGAGTGAGGGGGTGAGGGGGTGAGGGTGAGGGGTGAGGTGGGAGTGAGGGAGTGAGGGTGAGGGGGTAAGGGTGAGGGAGTGAGGGAGTGATGGTGAGGGTGAGGGTGAGGCTGAGGGGTTGAGGGTGAGGGTGAGGGAGTGAGGGTGAGGGGGTGAGGGGGTGAGGGTGAGGGAGTGAGGGTGAGGGGGTGAGGTGGTGAGGGTGAGGGAGTGAGGGTGAGTGTGAGGGAGTGAGGGTGAGGGAGTGAGGGTGAGTGGGTGAGGGTGAGGGAGTGAGGGAGTGAGGGTGAGGGTGAGGGGGTGAGGGTGAGGGAGTGAGGGTGAGGGAGTGAGGGTGAGGGGGTGAGGGGGTGAGGGAGAGGGGTGTGAGGGTGAGGGAGTGAGGGTGAGGGGGTGAGGGTGAGGGAGTGAGGGGGTGAGGGTGAGGGTGAGGGAGTGAGGGAGTGGGGGTGAGGGTGAGGGAGAGGGGTGATGGTGAGGGTGAGGGGGTGAGGGTGAGGGAGTGAGGGTGAGGGTGAGGGAGTGAGGGTGAGGGGGTGATGGGGTGAGGGTGAGGGTGAGGGGGGTGAGGGTGAGGGGGTGAGGGTGAGGGAGTGAGGGTGAGGGGGTGAGGGGGTGAGGGAGTGAGTGTGAGGGGGTCAGTTGGTGAGGCTGAGGGAGTGAGGGTGAGTGTGAGGGAGTGAGGGTGAGGGAGTGAGGGTGAGGGTGAGGGGGGTGAGGGTGTGGGAGTGAGGGTGAGGGTGAGGGAGTGAGGGTGAGGGGGTGAGGGGGTGAGGGGGTGAGGGTGAGGGAGTGAGGGTGAGGGGGTGAGGGAGTGAGGGTGAGGGGTGAGGGTGAGAGAGTGAGGGTGAGGGGTGAGGGAGTGAGTGTGAGGGGTGAGGGAGTGAGGGTGAGGGGGTGAGGGTGAGGGAGTGAGGGTGAGGGTGAGGGGGTGAGGGTGTGGGAGTGAGGGTGAGGGTGAGGGTGAGGGGGTGAGGGGGTGAGGGTGAGGGGGTGAGGGTGAGGGGGTGAGGGTGAGGGGGTGAGGGTGAGGGGTGAGGGTGAGGGAGTGAGGGGGTGAGGGTGAGGGTGAGGGGGTGAGGGTGAGGGAGTGAGGGTGAGGGAGTGAGGGGGGTGAGGGTGAGGGTGAGGGGGGTGAGGGTGAGGGAGTGAGGGTGAGGGAGTGAGGGGGTGAGGGTGAGGGGGGTGAGGGTGAGGGTGAGGGGATGAGGGTGAGGGGGTGAGGGTGAGGGTGAGGGGGTGAGGGTGAGGGTGAGGGTGAGGGGGTGAGGGTGAGGTGAGGGGGTGAGGGTGAGGTAGTGAGGGTGAGGGGGTGAGGGGGTGAGGGTGAGGAGGTGAGGGTGAGGGGGTGAGGGTGAGGGGCTGAGGGTGAGGGTGAGGGGGTGAGGGTGAGGGGTGAGGGTGAGGGGGTGAGGGTGAGGTGGTGAGGGTGAGGGGGTGACGCGGTGAGGGTGAGGGGGTGAGTGAGGGTGAGGGTGAGGGGGTAAGGGTGAGGGGGTGAGGGTGAGGGTGAGGGGGTGAGGGTGAGGGAGTGAGGGTGAGGGAGTGAGGGGGTGAGGGTGAGGGGGTGAGGGTGAGCGGGTGAGGGTGAGGGAGTGAGGGGGTGAGGGTGAGGGGGTGAGGGTGAGGGTGAGGGGGTGAGGGTGAGGGGGTGAGGGTGAGGGGGTGAGGGTGAGGGGGTGAGGGTGAGGGTGAGGGGGTGAGGGTGAGGGAGTGAGGGTGAGGGAGTGAGGGGGTGATGGTGAGGGGGTGAGGGTGAGGGGTGAGGTGAGGGGTGAGGGTGAGGGGGGAGGGTGAGGGTGAGGGGGTGAGGGTGAGGGAGTGAGGGTGAGGGAGTGAGGGGGTGAGGGTGAGGGGTGAGGGCGAGGGTGAGGGGGTGAGGGTGAGGGGGTGAGGGTGAGGGGGTGAGGGGGTGAGGGTGAGGGTGAGGGGTGAGGGTGAGGGTGAGGGTGAGGGGGTGAGGGTGAGGGAGTGAGGGTGAGGGAGTGAGGGGGTGAGGGTGAGGGGGTGAGGGTGAGGGGGTGAGGGTGAGGCGAGGGGGTGAGGGTGAGGGGGTGAGGGTGAGTGTGAGGGAGTGAGGGTGTGGGAGTGAGGGTGAGGGGGTGAGGGTGAGGGAGTGAGGGTGAGGGGGTGAGGGTGAGGGAGTGAGGGGGTGAGGGTGAGGGAGTGAGGGTGAGGGAGTGAGGGTGAGGGGGTGAGGGGGAGAGGGTGAGGGAGTGAGGGTGAGGGGTGAGGGTGAGGGTGAGGGGGTGAGGGTGAGGGGGTGAGGGTGAGGGGGTGAGGGTGAGGGTGAGGGGGTGAGGGTGAGGGTGAGGGTGAGGGGGTGAGGGTGAGGGTGAGGGGTGAGGGTGAGGGGGTGAGGGGTGAGGGTGAGGGTGAGGGGGTGAGGGTGAGGGTGAGGGGTGAGGGGGTGAGGGTGAGGGTGAGGGGGTGAGGGTGAGGAGTGAGAGTGAGGGGGTGAGGGTGAGGGGGTGAGGGTGAGGGGTGAGGGTGAGGGTGAGGGTGAGGGGGTGAGGGTGAGGGTGAGGATGAGGGGGTGAGGGTGTGGGAGTGAGGGTGAGGGTGAGGGGGTGAGGGTGAGGGTGAGGGTGAGGGGGTGAGGGTGTGGGTGAGGGTGAGGGGGTGAGGGTGAGGGTGAGGGGGTGAGGGTGAGGGGGTGATGGTGAGGGTGAGGGAGTGAGGGTGTGGGAGTGAGGGTGAGGGGGTGAGGGTGTGGGAGTGAGGGTGAGGGTGAGGGAGTGAGGGTGAGGGGGTGAGGGTGAGGGGGTGAGGGCTCCATACCGATGGTGGTGATGACGGTCCCAGCGAAGAAGAATGAGCTGCCGAGGTCCCAGTTGGTGCTGATGTTTTCTGTTTCTCCAAAGGGATCGACTCCGGTGTGAACTGCGATCACCGTCTCCTGTGGAGGCACCGAGCAGGGAGTGAGCTGGGCAAGGGAGGCCTCACTGAGGGAGACCCTCACTCACCCTCACTGGGAGACCCTCACCCTCACTGCAGGAGACGCCTCACTGAGAGAGACCCTCACTCACCCTCACTGAGAGACCCACACTGAGAGACCCTCACTGTGGGAGACCCTCACTGTGGGAGAGCCTCACTGCGGGAGACCCTCACTGAGAGAAACCCTCACTGAGGGAGACCCCTCACTGCGGGAGACCCTCACTGTCGGAGACCCTCACTGTGGGAGACCCTCACTGAGAGACCCTCACTGAGAGAGACCCTCACTGATGGAGACCCCTCACTGAGAGAAACCCTCACTGAGAGGGACCCTCACTGAGAGAGACCCTCACTGAGAGAGGCCCTCACTGCGGGAGACCCTCACTGAGAGACACCCTCACTGCGGGAGACCTTCACTGAGAGAGACCCTCACTGCGGGAGACCCTCACTGTGGGAGACCCTCACTGTGGGAGACCCTCACTGCGGGAGACCCTCAGTGAGAGAGACCCTCACTGTGGAGACCCTCACTGCGGGAGACGCTCACTGCGGGAGACCCTCACTGAGGGAGACCCGCACTGAGAGATACCCTCACTGAGGGAGACACACACTGAGAGAGACCCTCGCTGTGGAAGACCCTCACTGCGGGAGACCTTCACGGAGCGAGACACTCACTGAGGGAGACCCTCACTGCGGGAGACCCTCACTGCGGGAGACCCCTCACTGAGGAAGACCCCTCACTGAGAGAGACCCTCACTGAGAGAGACGTTCACTGCGGGAGACCCCTCACTGAGAGAGACCCTCACTACGGGAGACCCTCACTGAGCGAGACCCTCACTGAGAGACACCCTCACTGCGGGAGACCTTCACTGAGAGAGACCCTCACTGCGGGAGACCCTCACTGTGGGAGACTATCACTGTGGGAGACCCTCACTGCGGGAGACCCTCACTGAGAGAGACCCTCACTGTGGAGACCCTCACTGCGGGAGACCCTCACTGCGGTAGACCCTCACTGAGAGAGACCCTCACTGAGGGAGACACACACTGAGAGAGACACTCACTGAGAGAGACCCTCACTGAGAGAGACCCTCACTGCGGGAGACCCTCACTGCGGGAGACAATCACTGAGAGAGATCCTCACTGTGGGAAACCCTCACTGAGGGTGACCCTCACTGAGAGACACACTGACTGCGGGAGACCCTCACTGAGCGAGACCCTCACTACGGGAGACCCTCACTGAGCGAGACCCTCACTGAGAGACACCCTCACTGCGGGAGACCTTCACTGAGAGAGACCCTCACTGCGGGAGACCCTCACTGTGGGAGACTATCACTGTGGGAGACCCTCACTGCGGGAGACCCTCACTGAGAGAGACCCTCACTGTGGAGACCCTCACTGCGGGAGACCCTCACTGCGGTAGACTCTCACTGAGGGAGACCCTCACTGAGAGAGACCCTCACTGAGGGAGACACACACTGAGAGAGACCCTCGCTGCGGGAGACCCTCACTGAGGGAGACGCTCACTGAGAGAGACCCTCACTGAGAGAGACCTTCACTGCGGGAGACCCTCACTGTGGGAGACCCTCACTGTGGGAGACCCTCACTGAGAGAGACCCTCACTGTGGAGACCCTCACTGCAGGAGACCCTCACTGTGGGAGACCCTCACTGTGGGAGACCCTCACTGAGAGAGACCCTCACTGTGGAGACCCTCACTGCGGGAGACCCTCAATGCGGGAGACCCTCACTGAGGGAGACACACACTGAGAGAGACACTCACTGAGAGAGACCCTCACTGAGGGAGTCCTTCAATGAGAGAGACCCTCGCTGCGGGAGACCCTCACTGAGGAAGACCCTCACTGAGAGACCATCACTGAGAGAGACCCTCACTGCGGGAGACCCACACTGCGGGAGACCCTCACTGAGAGAGACCCTCACTGAGAGTGACCCTCACTGTGGGAGACACTCACTGCGGGAGACCCTCACTGAGAGAGCCCCTCACTGCGGGAGACCCTCACGGCAGGAGACACCTCACAACTGGGACCCTCACTGAGAGAGACCCTCACTGCGGGAGACCCTCACGGCAGGAGACATCTCACAACTGGGACCCTCACTGCAGGAGACCCTCACTGCAGGGGACCCTCACTGCTGGAGACCCTCACTGCGGGAGACCCCTCACTGAGGGAAACCCTCACTGAGAGGGACCCTCACTGTGGGAGACCCCTCACTGAGAGAAACCCTCACTGCGGGAGACCCTCACTGAGAGAGACCCCTCACTGAGGAAGACCCCTCACTGAGAGAGACCCTCACTGAGAGAGACCCTCACTGCGGGAGACCCCTCACTGAGAGAGACCCTCACTACGGGAGACCCTCAGTGAGCGAGACCCTCACTGAGAGAGACCCTCACTGAGAGAGACACTCACTGAGAGAGACCCTCACTGAGAGAGACCCTCACTGCGGGAGACTCTCACTGCGGGAGACAATCACTGAGAGAGATCCTCACTGTGGGAAACCCTCACTGAGGGTGACCCTCACTGAGAGACACACTGACTGCGGGAGACCCTCACTGAGCGAGACCCTCACTGAGAGAGACGCTCACTGCGGGAGACCCTCACTGCGGGAGACAATCACTGAGAGAGATCCTCACTGTGGGAGACCCTCACTGTGGGAGACACTCACTGAGAGACACACTGACTGCGGGAGACCCTCACTGAGAGAGACCCTCACTGTGGGAGACCCTCACTGAGAGAAACCCTCACTGAGAGAGACCCTCACTGTGGGAGACCCTCACTGAGAGAAACCCTCACTGAGAGAGACCCTCACTGCGGGAGACCCTCACTACGGGAGACCCTGACTAAGAGAGACCCCTCACTGCGGGAGACCCTCACTGTGGGAGACCCTCACTACGGGAGACCCCCACTGAGAGAAACCCCTCACTGCGGGGAGACACTCACTGAGGGAGACCCTCACTGAGAGAGACCCTCACTGTGGGAGACACTCACTGCGGGAGACCCTCACTGAGAGAGACCCTCACTGAGAGAGACCCTCACTGAGAGAGACCCTCACTGCAGGAGACCCTCACTACGGGAGACCCTTACTGAGAGAGACCCCTCACTGCGGGAGACCTTCACTGTGGGAGACCCTCACTACGGGAGACCCCCACTGAGAGAAACCCCTCACTGCGGGGAGACACTCACTGAGGGAGACCCTCACTGAGAGAGACCCTCACTGTGGGAGACACTCACTGCGGGAGACCCTCACTGAGAGAGACCCTCACTGAGAGAGACCCTCACTGAGAGAGACCCTCATTGCGGGAAACCCTCACTGAGAGAGACCCTCACTGAGAGAGACCCTCATTGCGGGAGACCCTCACTGAGAGAGACCCCCACTGAGAGAGACCCTCACTGAGTGAGACCCTCACTGTGGGAGACCCTCACTGTGGGAGACCCTCACTGAGAGAGACCCTCACTGTGGGAGACCCTCACTGCGGGAGACCCCCACTGAGAGAGACCCTCACTGAGTGAGACCCTCACTGTGGGAGACCCTCACTGTGGGAGACCCTCACTGAGAGAGACCCTCACTGTGGGAGACCCTCACTGCGGGAGACCCCCACTGAGGGAGACCCTCACTGAGAGAGACCCTCACTGTGGGAGACACTCACTGTGGGAGACACTCACTGAGAGAGACACTCACTGAGAGAAACCCTCACTGCGGGAGACCCTCACAGCGGGAGACCCTCACTGAGAGAGACCCTCAATGTGGGAGACCCTCACTGAGAGAGACCCTCACTAAGAGAGACCCTCACTGTGGGAAACCCCTCACTGTGGGAGACCCCTCACTGTGGGAGACACTCACTGAGAGAGACCCTCACTGAGAGAGACCCTCACTGAGAGAGACCCTCACTGCGGGAGACCCCTCGCTGAGAGAGACCCTCACTGTGGGAGACCCTCACTGCAGGAGACCTTCACTGAGGGAGACCCTCACTGAGGGAGACCCTCACTGCGGGTGACCCTCACTGAGAGAGACCCTCACTGAGAGAGACCCTCACTGTGGGAGACATTCACTGAGATAAACCCTCACTGAGGGAGACCCTCACTGTGGAAGACCCCTCACTGAGAGAGACCCTCACTGCAGGAGACCCTCACTGTGGGAGGCCCTCACTGTGGAAGACCCTCACTGTGGAAGACCCTCACTGAGAGAGACCTTCACTGTGGGAGACCCTCACTGTGGGTGGCCCTCACTGTGGAAGACCCTCACTGTGGGAGACCCTCACAGAGAGAGACCCAAACTGAGAGAGACCCTCACTGTGGGAGACCCTCACTGTGGGAGGCCCTCACTGTGGAAGACCCTCACTGCGGGAGACCCTCACCGAGAGAGACCCTCACTGAGAGAGACCCTCACTGTGGGAGACCCTCACTGAGAGAGACCCTCACTGAGAGACCCTCACTCACCCTCCCTCAGAGACCCTCATTCACTCTCCCTCAGAGAGACCCTCACTCACTCTCCCTCAGAGACCCTCACTCACTTTCCCTCAGAGAGACACTCACTCACTCTCTCTCAGAGGCCCTCACTCACTCTCCCTCAGAGACCCTCATTCTCTCTCCCTCAGAGACCCTCACTCACTAATCCTCAGAGACCCTCACTCACTCTCCCTCAGAGAGACACTCACACACTCTCCCTCAGAAACTCTCACTCACTCTCCCTCCGAGTCCCTCACTCACTCCCTCAGAGTCCCTCATTCATTCTCCATCAGAGACCCTCACTCACTCTCCCTTAAAGAGAGGCCCTCACTCACTCTCCCTCAGAGACCCTCATTCACCCTCCCTCATGAGATCTTCACTCTCTCTCCCTCAGAGACCCTCATTCATCCTCCCTCAGAGACCCTCACTCACTCTCCCTTAGAGAGAGACCCTCACACTCTCCCTCAGAGACCCTCACTCACCCTCCCTCATGAGACCCTCACTCACTCTCCCTCAGAGACCCTCATTCATCCTCCCTCTGAGACCCTCACTCACTCTCCCTCAGAGAGACCCTCACTCACTCTCCCTCAGAGACCCTCTCTAACTCTCCCTCAGAGACCCTCACTCAATCTCCCTCAGCGACCCTCACTCACTCTCCCTTAGAGAGAGACCCACACTCACTCTCCCTCAGAGACTCTCACTCACCCTCCCTCATGAGACCCTCACTCACTCTCCCTTAGAGAGAGACCCTCACTCACTCTCCCTCAGAGACCCTCAATCACACTCCTTCATGAGACCCTCACTCACTCTCCCTCAGAGACCCTCATTCACTCTCCCTCAGAGACCCTCTCTAACTCTCCATCAGAGACCCTCACTCAATCTCCCTCAGAGACCCTCACTCACTCTCCCTCAGAGAGACCCTCACTCACTCTCCCTCAGAGAGACCATCACTCACTCTCCCTCAGAGAGCCTCACTGACTCTCCCTCAGAAACACTCACTCACTCACCCTCAGAGACCCTCACTCACTCTCCCTCAGAGAGACCCTCACTCACTCTCCCTCAGAGAGACCCTCACTCACTCTCCCTCAGAGAGACCATCACTCACTCTCCCTCAGAGAGCCTCACTGACTCTCCCTCAGAAACACTCACTCTCCCTCAGAGACCCTCACTCACTCTCCCTCAGAGAGACCCTCACTCACTCTCCCTCAGAGAGAGACCCTCACTCACTCTCCCTCAGAAACCCTCACTCACTCTCCCTCAGAGACTCTCACTCACTCTCCCTCAGACAGACCCTCACTCACTCTCCCTCAGAGAGACCCTCACTCACTCTCCCTAAGAGAAACACTCACTCACTCTCCCTCAGAGACACTCACTGACTCTCGCTCAGAGTCCCTCACTCACTCTCCCTCAGAGAGACACTCACTCACTCTCCTTCAGAGACCCTCACTCACTCTCCCACAGAGAGACCCTCACTCACTCTCCCTCAGAGAGCCTCACTGACTCTCCCTCAGAGACCCTCACTCACTCTCCCTCAGAGACCCTCACTCAATCTACCTCAGAGACCCTCACTCACTCTCCCTCAGAGAGGCCCACTCTCACTCTCCCTCAGAGACCCTCACTCACTCTTCGTCAAATACCCTCACTCACTCTCCCTCAGAGAGACCCTCACTCACTCTCCCTCAGAAACCCTCACTCACTCTCCCTCAGAGAGACCCTCACTCACTCTCACTCAGAGACCCTCACTGACTCTCCATCATGAGACCCTCACTCACTCTCCCTTAGAGAGAGACCCTCACTCACTCTCCCTCAGAGACCCTCACTCACCCTCCCTCATGAGACCCTCACTCACTCTCCCTCAGAGACCCTCATTCACTCTCCCTCAGAGACCCTCTCTAACTCTCCATCAGAGACCCTCACTCAATCTCCCTCAGAGACCCTCACTCACTCTCCCTCAGAGAGACCCTCACTCACTCTCCCTCAGAGAGACCATCACTCACTCTCCCTCAGAGAGCCGCACTGACTCTCCCTCAGAGACTCTCACTCACTCTCCCTCAGAGACCCTCACTCACTCTCCCTCAGAGAGACCCTCACTCACTCTCCCTCAGAGAGACCCTCACTCACTCTCCCTCAGAGACCCTCACTCACTCTCCCTCAGAGACACTCACTGACTCTCGCTCAGAGTCCCTCACTCACTCTCCCTCAGAGAAACACTCACTCACTCTCCTTCAGAGACCCTCACTCACTCTCCCACAGAGAGACCCTCACTCACCCTCCCTCAGAGAGCCTCACTGACTCTCCCTCAGAGACCCTCACTCACTCTCCCTCAGAGACCCTCACTCAATCTACCTCATAGACCCTCACTCACTCTCCCTCAGAGAGGCCCTCTCTCACTCTCCCTCAGAGACCCTCACTCACTCTTCGTCAAATACCCTCACTCACTCTCCCTCAGAGAGACCCTCACTCACTCTCCCTCAGAAACCCTCACTCACTCTCCCTCAGAGAGACCCTCACTCACTCTCACTCAGAGACCCTCACTGACTCTCCATCATGAGACCCTCACTCACTCTCCCTTAGAGAGAGACCCTCACTCACTCTCCCTCAGAGACCCTCACTCACCCTCCCTCATGAGACCCTCACTCACTCTCCCTCAGAGACCCTCATTCACTCTCCCTCAGAGACCCTCTCTAACTCTCCATCAGAGACCCTCACTCAATCTCCCTCAGAGACCCTCACTCACTCTCCCTCAGAGAGACCCTCACTCACTCTCCCTCAGAGAGACCATCACTCACTCTCCCTCAGAGAGCCGCACTGACTCTCCCTCAGAGACCCTCACTCACTCTCCCTCAGAGACCCTCACTCACTCTCCCTCAGAGAGACCCTCACTCACTCTCCCTCAGAGAGACCCTCACTCACTCTCCCTCAGAGACCCTCACTCACTCTCCCTCAGAGAGAGACCCTCACTCACTCTCCCTCAGAGACCCTCACTCACTCTCCCTCAGAGACTCTCACTCACTCTCCCTCAGAGAGACCCTCACTCACTCTCCCCTCAGAGAGACCCTCACTCACTCTCCCTAAGAGAGACACTCACTCACTCTCCCTCAGAGACACTCACTGACTCTCGCTCAGAGACCCTCACTCACTCTCCCTCAGAGACCCTCACTCAATCTACCTCAGAGACCCTCACTCACTCTCCCTCAGAGACCCTCACTCACTCTCCCTCAGAGAGGCCCTCTCTCACTCTCCCTCAGAGACCCTCACTCACTCTTCGTCAAAGACCCTCACTCACTCTCCCTCAGAGAGACCCTCACTCACTCTCCCTCAGAGACCCTCACTCACTCTCCCTCAGAGAAACCCTCACTCACTCTCACTCAGAGACCCTCACTGACTCTCCCTCAGAGACCCTCACTCCCTCTCTCTCAGAGAGACACTCACTCACTCTCCCTCAGAGAGCCTCACTGAGTCTCCCTCAGAGAGAGTCCCTCACTCACTCTCCCTCAGAGACCCTCTCTCACTCTCCCTCAGAGACCCTCACTCACTTTTCCTCAGAGAGACCCTCTCTCCCTCAGAGAGACCCTCACTCACTCTCCCTCAGAGACCCTCACTCACTCTCCCTCAGAGAGACCCTCACTCACTCTCACTCAGAGACCTTCACTGACTCTCCCTCAGAGACCCTCAGGTGTCACCTCAGGTGTCTCAGGTGACCATCACTCACTCTCCCTCAGAGAGCCGCACTGACTCTCCCTCAGAGACCCTCACTCACTCTCCCTCAGAGACCCTCACTCACTCTCCCTCAGAGAGACCCTCACTCACTCTCCCTCAGAGAGACCCTCACTCACTCTCCCTCAGAGACCCTCACTCACTCTCCCTCAGAGAGGCCCTCTCTCACTCTCCCTCAGAGACCCTCACTCACTCTTCGTCAAAGACCCTCACTCACTCTCCCTCAGAGAGACCCTCACTCACTCTCCCTCAGAGACCCTCACTCACTCTCCCTCAGAGAAACCCTCACTCACTCTCACTCAGAGACCCTCACTGACTCTCCCTCAGAGACCCTCACTCCCTCTCCCTCAGAGAGACCCTCACTCACTCTCCCTCAGAGAGCCTCACTGAGTCTCCCTCAGAGAGAGTCCCTCACCCTCTCTCCCTCAGAGACCCTCTCTCACTCTCCCTCAGAGACCCTCACTCATTTTTCCTCAGAGAGACCCTCTCTCCCTCAGAGAGATCCTCACTCACTCTCCCTCAGAGACCCTCACTCACTCTCCCTCAGAGAGAACCTCACTCACTCTCCCTCAGAGACCCTCACTCCCTCTCCCTCAGAGAGACCCTCTCTCACTCTCCCTCAGCGACCCTCACTCACTCTCCCTCAGAAAAACCTACACTCACTCTCACTCAGAGACCTTCACTGACTCTCCCTCAGAGACCCTCACTCACTCTCCCTCAGAGAGACACTCACTCACTCTCCCTCAGAGACCCTCACTCACTCTCCCTCAGAGAGAGACCCTCACTCACTCTCCCTCAGAGAGCCCCTCTCTCACTCTCCCTCAGAGACCCTCACTCACTCTCCCTCAGAGAGCCCCTCACTCACTCTCCCTCAGAGACCCTCACTCACTCTCCCTCAGACAGCCCCTCACTCACTCTCCCTCAGAGACCCTCACTCACTCTCCCTCAGAGAGAGACCCCCACTCACTCTCCCTCAGAGAGACCCTCTCTCACTCTCCCTCAGAGACCCTCACTCACTCTCCCTCAGAGAGAGTCCCTCACTCACTCTCCCTCAGAGACCCTCTCTCACTCTCCCTCAGAGACCCTCTCTCACTCTCCCTCAGAGACCCTCACTCACTCTCCCTCAGAGAGCCCCTCACTCACTCTCCCTCAGAGAGCCTCACTCACTCTCCCTCAGACAGCCCCTCACTCACTCTCCCTCAGAGACCCTCACTCACTCTCCCTCAGAGAGAGACCCCCACTCACTCTCCCTCAGAGAGACCCTCTCTCACGCTCCCTCAGAGACCCTCGCTCACTCTCCCTCAGAGACCCTCACTCACTCTCCCTCAGAGAGAGTCCCTCACTCACTCTCCCTCAGAGACCCTCTCTCACTCTCCCTCAGAGACCCTCTCTCACTCTCCCTCAGAGACCCTCACTCACTCACCCTCAGAGAGAGACTCACTCACTCTCCCTCAGAGACCCTCACTCACACTCCCTCAGAGACCCTCACTCACTCTCCCTCAGAGAGTGACCCTCACTCACTCTCCCTCAGAGAGACCCTCTCTCACTCTCCCTCAGAGACCCTCACTCACTCTCCCTCACAGACCCTCACTCACTCTCCCTCAGACACCCTCACTCCCTCTCCCTCAGAGAGACCCTCTCTCACTCTCCCTCAGCGACCCTCACTCACTCTCCCTCAGAGAGACCCTCACTCACTCTCACTCAAAGACCTTCACTGACTCTCCCTCAGAGACCCTCACTCACTCTCCCTCAGAGACCCTCACTCACTCTCCCTCAGAGAGAGACCCTCACTCACTCTCCCTCAGACAGCCCCTCTCTCACTCTCCCTCAGAGACCCTCACTCACTCTCCACTCAGAGAGCCCCTCGCTCACTCTCCCTCAGAGACCCTCACTCACTCTCCCTCAGACAGCCCCCCACTCACTCTCCCTCAGAGACCCTCACTCACTCTCCCTCAGAGAGAGACCCCCACTCACTCTCCCTCAGAGAGACCCTCTCTCACTCTCCCTCAGAGACCCTCGCTCACTCTCCCTCAGAGACCCTCACTCACTCTCCCTCAGAGAGAGACTCACTCACTCTCCCTCAGAGACCCTCACTCACTCTCCCTCAGAGACCCTCATTCATCCTCCCTCAGAGAACCTCACTCACTCTCCCTTAGAGGAGACCCTCACTCACTCTCCCTCAGAGACCCTCACTCACCCTCCCTCATGAGACCCTCACTCACTCTCCCTTAGAGAGAGACCCTCACTCACTCTCCCTCAGTGACCCTCACTCACCCTCCCTCATGAGACCCTCACTCACTCTCCCTCAGAGACCCTCATTCACTCTCCCTCAGAGACCCTCTCTAACTCTCCATCAGAGACCCTCATTCACTCTCCCTCAGAGACCCTTACTCACTCTCCCTTAGAGAGAGACCCTCACTTACTCTCCCTCAGAGACCCTCACTCAATCTCCCTCAGAGACCCTCACTCACTCTCACTCAGAGAGACCCTCACTCACTCTCCCTCAGAGAGACCATCACTCACTCTCCCTCAGAGAGCCTCGCTGACTCTCCCTCAGAGACCCTCACTCACTCTCCCTCAGAGACCCTGACCCACTCTCCCTCAGAGAGACCCTCACTCACTCTCCCTTAGAGAGACCCTCACTCACTCTCCCTCCGAGACCCTCACTCACTCTCCCTCAGAGAGAGACCCTCACTCACTCTCCCTCAGAGACCCTCACTGACTCTCGCTCAGCGTCCCTCACTCACTCTCCCTCAGAGAGATACTCACTCACTCTCCCTCAGAGACCCTCACTCACTCTCCCTCAGAGAGACCCTCACTCACTCTCCCTCAGAGAGCCTCACTGACTCTCCCTCAGAGACCCTCACTCACTCTCCCTCAGAGACCCTCACTCAATCTACCTCAGAGACCCTGACTCACTCTCCCTCAGAGAGGCCCTCTCTCACTCTCCCTCAGAGACCCTCACTCACTCTTCGTCAAAGACCCTCACTCACTCTCCCTCAGAGAGACCCTCACTCACTCTCCCTCAGAGACCCTCACTCACTGTCCCTCAGAGAGACCCTCACTCACTCTCACTCAGAGACCCTCACTGACTCTCCCTCAGAGACCCTCACTCCCTCTCCCTCAGAGAGACCCTCACTCACTCTCCCTCAGAGAGCCTCACTGAGTCTCCCTCAGAGACCCTCACTCACTCTCCCTCAGAGAGACACTCACTCCCTCTCCCTCAGAGACACTCACTCACTCTCCCTCAGAGACCCTCACTCACTTTTCCTCAGAGAGACCCTCTCTCCCTCAGAGAGACCCTCACTCACTCCCTCAGAGACCCTCACTCACTCTCCCTCAGAGAGACCCTCACTCACTCTCCCTCAGAGACCTTTACTGACTCTCCCTCAGAGACCCTCACTCACTCTCCCTCAGACAGCCCCTCACTCACTCTCCCTCAGAGACCCTCACTCACTCTCCCTCAGAGAGAGACCCCCACTCACTCTCCCTCAGAGAGACCCTCTCTCACTCTCCCTCAGAGACCCTCGCTCACTCTCCCTCAGAGACCCTCACTCACTCTCCCTCAGAGAGAGTCCCTCACTCACTCTCCCTCAGAGACCCTCACTCACACTCCCTCAGAGACCCTCACTCACTCTCCCTCAGAGAGAGACCCTCACTCACTCTCCCTCAGAGACCCTCTCTCACTTTCCCTCAGAGACCCTCTCTCACTCTCCCTCAGAGACCCTCACTCACTCACCCTCAGAGAGAGACTCACTCACTCTCCTTCAGAGACCCTCACTCACACTCCCTCAGAGACCCTCACTCACTCTCCCTCAGAGAGACCCTCACTCACTCTCCCTCAGAGCCCCTCACTCACTCTCCCTCAGAGACCCTCACTCACTCTCCCTCAGAGCCCCTCACTCACTCTCCCTCAGAGACCCTCACTCACTCTCCCTCAGAGACCCTCACTCACTCTCCCTCAGAGACCCTCACTCACTCTCCCTCAGAGACCCTCACTCACTCTCCCTCAGAGCCCCTCACTCACTCTCGTTGGGAGGGTGGTCGTTTAGAGGGTCGGTGTAGACTCAACGGGCCGAATGGCCTCCTTCTACACTGTACGAATTCTATAAGTCTCCCCTCCCTCCCACCCTCCAACCGGTCTCTCCTCCCCCTCCGCGCTCTCTCTTTCTCCATCCTCTCTCTCTCTCTCACCCTCTCTCCCTCTCTCCCTCCACCCTCTCTCTCTCTCCCCCTCTGTCCTCTCTCTACCATCCTCCCTCCTCCCCTGTCCTCTCTCTCTCTCTCTCTCTCTCGCTCCCACCCTCCACCCTCTCTCTCTCCCCCTCCGTCCCGTCTCCTCCACCCTCTCTCTCTCTCTCCTCCCCTCGCCCTTTCTCTCTCTTCCACCTTCCCACCCTCTTCCCCTGCCCCCTCAATGCCCTCGGCCCTCCCTCCTCTGCCTCCCCCCCCCCGGCCCTCCCCGCCAGGCCTCACCTCCATCAGTTGGCGTAGCCGGTCTGAATCCACGTTCGGATAGTCGTCCAGGAAACGGGCCCTGGCCTGGGCAATCGACACCTGCTGCGACCTTTCGAAGGGCTGCTCCAGGAGCTGAAACAACTTCGCCCCCACCACCAGGTACGTGAGGACCACCAGCAGAATGGCCAGGACGGTCTTCTTCTTCATGACGTTGGCACGCACCGCCACCTCGCCCCAGGCCGGCTCGGACGAGAGGGCGGCGCCCCCCCCCCCCCCGCCCCGGCTGGAGGCTCGATCTCTGACGCCGAGGTTCCCACTGAGGGAAAGAGAGAAAGGTGCAATCAATCCCGCTCCCCTCTCCCATCCCTCTGCAGGACCATTCCAGGCTTGAAACATAGAACATAAAGTGAAGTCGTATGGGGTTCCGGGTGTACTAGCTAGATGGATAAAGAACTGGCTGGGCAACAGGAGACAGCGAGTAGTAGTGGAAGGGAGTGTCTCAAAATGGAGAAAGGTGACCAGTGGTGTTCCACAGGGATCCGTGCTGGGACCACTGTTGTTTGTGATGTACATAAATGATCTGGAGGAAGGTATTGGTGGTTTGATTAGCAAGTTTGCAGATGGCACTAAGATTGGTGGAGTAGCAGATAGTGAACGGGACTGTCAGAGAATACCGCAGAGTATAGATAGATTGGAGAGTTGGGCGGAGAAATGGCAGATGGAGTTCAATCCAGGCAAATGCGAGGTGATGCAGTTTGGAAGATCTAATTCAAGAGCGGACTATACGGTCAATGGAAGAGTCCTGTGGAAAATTGATGTACAGAGAGATCTGGGTGTTCAGGTCCATTGTACCCTGAAAGTGGCAACACAGGTCGATAGAGTGTTCAAGAAGGCATACAGCATGCTTGCCTTCATCGGACGGGGTATTGAGTACAAGAGTCGGCAGGTCATGTTACAGTTGTGTCGGACTTTGGTTAGGCCACATTTGGAATACTGCGTGCAGTTCTGGTCGCCACATTACCAGAAGGATGTGGATGCTTTAGAGAGGGCGCAGAGGAGGTTCACCAGGATGTTGCCTGGTATGGAGGGCGCTAGCTATGAAGAGAGGTTGTGTAGATTCGGATTATTTTCATTAGAAAGACGGAGGTTGAGGGGGACCTCATTGAGGTCTACAAAATAATGAGAGGTATGGACAGGGTGGATAGCAACAAGCTTTTTCCAAGAGTGGGGGACTCAATTACTAGGGGTCACGATTTCAAGGTGAGAGGGGAAAAGTTTAAGGGAGATGTGCGTGGGAAGTTCTTTACGCAGAGGGTGGTGGGTGCCTGGAACGCATTGCCAGCGGAGGTGGTAGAGGCGGGCACGATAGCGTCATTTAAGATGTACCTAGACAGATACATGAATGGGCAGGGAGCAGAGGGATATAGATCCTTAGAAAATAGGCAACAGTTTTAGATAGAGGATCTGGATCGGCGCAGGCTTGGAGGGCCGAAGGGCCTGTTCAGGTGCTGTAATTTTTCTTTGTTCTTTGTTCTTATACAGTGCAGAAGGAGGCCATTCGGCCCATCAAGTCTGCACCGACCCACTTAAGCCTTCACATCCACCCTATCCCCGTAACCTTTGGGCCTTTGGGCCTTCTCCCTCGCTTAGGTCTTTCATCCCAGGTTTTGGCCCTTGGCTCAAGTCTCAGGCTTTAGGCCTCCTACCAGGCTTGTTGGGTCTTGACTCTATGCCTAGACTTTGGCCTTTGAAATGAAATGAAAATCGCTTATTGTCACAAGTAGGCTTCAAATGAAGTTACTGTGAAAAGCCCCTAGTCGCCACATTCCGGCGCCTGTTCGGGGAGGCTGGTAAGAGAATCGAACGGTGCTGCTGGCCTGCCTTGGTCTGCTTTAAAAGCCAGCGATTTAGCCCAGTGAGCTAAACAAGCCCGACAGCTGGTTCTATACCCAGGCTTTGGGCCTTCTCCCAGGCTGTGATCCTTTTCACAAGCATTGGCCTTTCTCCATGGCTTTGCTCGAGTCCAATGATTTGAGCCTTGGCTCTATTCCCAGGCTATAGCCTTTGATCCTTATCCCTGGCTTTAATTGGGCCTTCTCCCAGGCTTTGGGCCTTAATCCAATCCCAGATCTTTGGCCTTTTGGCTCTAGACCCAGGCGTTGGGCCTTCTCCCAGGGTTTGACCCTTTTCACAATCATTGGCCTTTCTCCCAGGCTTTGGGCCTTACTCCAATCCCAGATTTTTGGCCTTTTGACGCTAGACAGAGGCTTTGGGCCTTCTCCTAGGCTTCTAATGGAAGCTCAAGGAGAGGGGGAAAGCGGCTGAGGCCTAGGGCAGTCATGGGCCTCCTTGCTTTTTATGTCGAATAAAGTCAGAAAGCGGTCACACAAGGGTTAAGCAGATCACGGATGTGGGTGTGTGAGAAATGGGTGTGGGGCCCTGATAGATGTGCTTAAACCTGACTGCTCCATGGCAGAAAACTTAAACAAAAGCTCAAGAATCCCCAGGTCAGAGGGAGGAAGTCTAATGAATATACCAGCTTCTCTCTGTACAGACCAAACTGCCTCAATGAGTGGAAGGGGCCCAGACACTAAGGCAAACCAGGAAGGAGGCATTTGACTGGGCCAACCGATTCCAGGCTATTCAGGGACACCAGAATGGGTGGGTCATCCTCACATACTCACCCTCAGGCACTCAGCCCCCTCACCCTCACACACACCCTCACGCACTCGCCCTCACTCACACACACACACACAAAGCGTGAATAATATATAATCATCTTTATTATCGTCACAAGTAGGTTTACATTAACGCCGCAATGACGTTACTGTGAAAATCCCCTCGTCGCCACATTCCGGCGCCTGTTCGGGTACGCGGAGGGAGAATTCAGAATGTCCAATTCACCCAACAAGCACGTCTTTCGGGGACTTGTGGGAGGAAACCGGAGCGCCCAGAGGAAACCCACGCAGACACGGGGAGAACGTGCAGACTCCGCGCAGACAGTGACCCAAGCCCGGGAATCGAACCTGGGACCCTGGCGGTGGGAAGGCACAGTGCTAACCGCTGTGCCACCGTGCCGCCCTGTGCAGAGAGGGACAGCCAACTAGACACACTCACATACTCTCGCACACACTCTCTCAAAAACACACACACTCTCTCTCTCATACACACTCATTCACACACACACTCCCTCTCTCTCAGACACACACTCACACACACACATTCTCTCACACACAAACTCTCTCACACACTCTCTGTCAGACACGCACACACTCTCACTCACACACACACTCACACACAGACACATTCTCTCACATACATTCTCTCTCACACACTCTCTCACTCTCACACACACACTCTCCCTCTCAGACACACACTCTCCCTCTCAGACACACACACTCATTTGCGCACACACACACTCTCTCTCTCAGAAATACACACACACATTCATTCACACACACACTCCCCCTCTCAGACACACACACCCACACTCTCTGTCTCGGACACACCCATTCTCTCTCACACTCTCTCTCACACACTCTCTTCCTCACACACACACACTCTCTCACAAACTCATCCACATACACACTCTCTCCCACACACACATTCTCTCACACACACTCTCTCCCTCACACACACACACTCTCTCAAACACTCATTGACACACACGTTCTCTCTCACACACATATTCACACACACACACTCTCTCTCACACGCTCTCTCTCTCTCTGACACACTCACATTCATTCACACACACACACTCTCTCTCTCACGCACATTCTCCCTCACACACATTCACACACACACACACTCTCTCACACGCTCCCTCTCTCTCTCAGACACACTCACATTCATTCACACACACACACACTCTCTCTCTCACGCACGTTCTCTCTCACACACATTCACACACACACACTCTCTCTCACACGCTCCCTCTCTCTCTCAGACACACTCACATTCATTCACACACACACACTCTCTCTCTCACGCACATTCTCTCTCACACACATTCACAGACACACTCTCTCACACACACTCTCTCTCAGACACACACATTCATTCACACACACTCTCTCACTCACACACTCTCTCTCTCAGACACACACACTCACACGCACACACGCACTCTCTCTCACACACACTCTCTCTCACACACACTCATTCACACACACACACACACACACACCCGGAACCGACCGATCGAACGTGTCCTAACTGGGGAATGGCATGGTTGAGGTGCCTCGCGATGGGAGCAGAGATGGTGCCGAGGCAGGGCGGCAGACAGCAGTCGGCTCATGCAACCCCTCCGACAGTGAGCGATGGGGGCTGTGGGGGGTGGGTGGGTGGGTGGGGTGGGGGGGGGGGGGGGGGGGGGGGCGCCAAAGGAGGAGGGAGGGGACGAGCGATCTTACCGGCAGAGGAACTCCTTTGAGGGGCACGAGATTGGTGCGATCGGGGTCTCCCACCCACGGCGAGGGGATTGAAGGCAAGTCCAGACTGGACCCTTGGCCAAACAGCTGTTCGATTGTCGACTATGCCGAGTCGGAAGCCATCGCCTGCAGTAGAAAGAAACGCCTGTCACAGTACGCCAATTCAGAATGATCAATGAAACACCTTCTTTCAAATCCTGATTTGTTCCCTGCCGGGCTGCAGTTTGAAGCACATCAGCTGTGTTTAAAACACAGTTCCTGCAGACTTCTGTCCCGATAGGCGAGTGTTTAAAATTAATTAAAGCAGCTTCGTCTCAAACACTCCCTTCAAAAGCTGCCTCCAGTTCTTGGCAACTGCATTGAGGATAAAGTCTGTGTGTGCACGCGGGAAGGTGGGGGGAAGGGCTGAATGGAAACAAGAAAACTCTATTATTCTCAGTTCACGGAGCTGGGCTTGAGGGGAGGCGAAGGGGCCAGCACATACAGAGGGGAAGAGTGGCCTACTCAGTCCAGGTAGCTCGTGCGCTGGGGATTGGCTGCTGCATTGAGGGGTGCCGTACTATCAGTACTGAGGGAGTGCCGCACTGTCAGAGGGTCAGTACTGAGGGAGTGCGGCACTGTCAGAGGGTCAGTACTGAGGGAGTGCTGCACTGGCAGAGGGTCAGTACTTAAGGAGTGCCGCACTGTCAGAGGGTCAGTACTGAGGGAGTGCTGCACTGTCAGAGGGTCAGTACTGAGGGAGTGCCGCACTGTCAGAGGGTCAGTACTGAGGGAGTGCCGCACTGTCAGAGGGTCAGTACTGAGGGAGTGCCGCACTGTCAGAGGGTCAGTACTGAGGGAGTGCTGCACTGTCAGAGGGTCAGTACTGAGGGAGTGCTGCACTGTCAGAGGGTCAGTACTGAGGGAGCGCCGCACTGTCAGAGGGTCAGTACTGAGGGAGTGCCGCACTGTCAGAGGGTCAGTACTGAGGGAGTGCTGCACTGTCAGAGGGTCAGTACTGAGGGAGTGCTGCACTGTCAGAGGGTCAGTACTGAGGGAGTGTCGCACTGTCAGAGGGTCAGTACTGAGGGAGTGCTGCACTGTGAGAGGGTCAGTACTGAGGGAGCGCTGCACTGTCAGAGGGTCAGTACTGAGGGACTGCCGCACTGTCAGAGGGTCAGTACTGAGGGAGTGCCGCACTGTCAGAGGGTCAGTACTGAGGGAGTGCCGCACTGTCAGAGGGTCAGTACTGAGGGTGTGCTGCACTGTCAGAGGGTCAGTACTGAGGGAGTGCCGCACTGTCAGAGAGTCAGTACTGTGGGAGTGCCGCACTGTCAGAGGGTCAGTACTGAGGGAGTGCTGCACTGTCAGAGGGTCAGTACTGAGGGAGTGCTGCACTGTCAGAGAGTCAGTACTGTGGGAGTGCCGCACTGTCAGAGGGTCAGTACTGAGGGAGCGCCGCACTGTCAGAGGGTCAGTACTGTGGGAGCGCCGCACTGTCAGAGGGTCAGTACTGTGGGAGTGCTGCACTGTCAGAGGGTCAGTACTGAGGGAGTGCTGCACTGTCAGAGGGTCAGTGCTGAGGGAACGCTGCACTCTCTGAGGGTCAGTGCTGAGGGAGTGCCGCACTGTCAGAGGGTCAGTGCTGAGGGAGTGCTGCACTGTCAGAGGGTCAGTACTGAGGGAACGCTGCACTCTCTGAGGGTCAGTGCTGAGGGAGTGCCGCACTGTCAGAGGGTCAGTACTGAGGGAGCGCTGCACTGTCAGAGGGTCAGTACTGAGGGAACGCTGCACTCTCTGAGGGTCAGTGCTGAGGGAGCGCTGCACTGTCAGAGGGTCAGTACTGAGGGAGTGCCGCACTGTCAGAGAGTCAGTACTGAGGGAGTACTGCACTGTCAGAGGGTCAGTGCTGAGGGAGTGCTGCACTGTCAGAGGGTCAGTACTGAGGGAGTGCCGCACTGTCAGAGGGTCAGTACTGAGGGAGTGCTGCACTGTCAGAGGGTCAGTACTGAGGGAACGCTGCACTGTCAGAGGGTCAGTACTGAGGGAGTGCTGCACTGTCAGAGGGTCAGTACTGAGGGAGTGCTGCACTGTCAGAGGGTCAGTACTGAGGGAGTGCCGCTCTGTCAGAGGGTCAGTACTGAGGGAACGCTGCACTCTCTGAGGGTCAGTGCTGAGGGAGTGCCGCACTGTCAGAGGGTCAGTACTGAGGGAGTGCTGCACTGTCAGAGGGTCAGTACTGAGGGAGTGCTGCACTGTCAGAGGGTCAGTACTGATCTGGGCCATTATCATATTTTGTTGGTGATGTCTTGCTGTGCAGAGAGTGGCTGTTGTGTTTCCTACATTATGACAGTGACCATGTGTCAGGAAGGGAGTCACTCAAGGGGTCTGAGGTGGTGGAAGGCGCTAGTGAAATGCAGAGCCTGTCCTTTAACATTTGACCTCCTGGGTCACTGTCCGTGTGGAGTTTGCACATTCTCCCCGTGTTTGCGTGGGCTTCACCTGTTATGGGCCAGAGTTTAGAGAACCCCAAAGTGTATCATGGAGTTCCCCTGACCCACAACTTTTACGAGATTGTGGTGATGGGGAACGCACGGCCCACTCTCCAGGTGTGGGACAGCAGAAATGGAAAAGTATTTTTTAAAACAAAACAATGTTTATTCTATGAACTCAAGTTAACCTTTTTAAAACATACAGTTAACATCTTAGCAACCATCAATTCAAATACAATCCCCAATGAATACAACACTAAGTAATCCTTAATAACTTCTCAAACAACATCCAGAACACAAAAGAAACACCTTTAAACAGAAGCACGTCAGGTTTACATTCACTACTGAGAACATTTATAATTCTGAATTCACCAAATGATCAAGAGATAGTCTTTTCATGGCAGAGAGATCAACAGTGCACCTGCTCTGTCTGGCTTCAGCTCCAACACTGAAAACGAAACTAAAACACACCCTGCAGCCTGCTCAAAAACGAAAGTAAAAAGCTGACAGACAGCCCAGCTCCACCCACTCTCTGACATCACTGATAAACACCCATTTCTTCAAGGTACTCTCACATGACACACCCCCACAACACAAAATATGTGCAGGGTAGGTGCATTGGCCACTCCAAATTGCACCTTAATTGGGGAAAAAATTAATTGGGTACTCTAAATTTATAAAACAAAAAAACATTTGAGCTGAGAGGAATCGCCCTTACGCACGAGGTCCCTCAGTAGAGTGGCTCCCTCGTGAGCGGGGGAGGGTGGGAGTACACACACCACGCAACGCCCCCAGAAGCAAGTGTCCCATCAACAGTTTCGAAATTCTCATGTGACTCTGTGCCTCCTTCACGTTGACATCCTATAGTCATGGAGCGCGGTCCAGCCCCGGGGAGTGTTTGATGGGGACAGTGTAGAGGGAGCTTTACTCTGCATCTAACCCCGTGCTGTACCTGTCCTGGGAGTGTTTGATGGGGGACAGTGTAGAGGGAGCTTTACTCTCTATCTAACCCCGTGCTGTACCTGTCCTGGGAGTGTTTGATGGGGACAGTGGAGAGGGAGCTTTACTCTGTATCTAACCCCGTGCTGTACGTGTCCTGGGAGTGTTTGATGGGGACAGTGTAGAGGGAGCTTTGCTCTGTATCTAACCCCGTGCTGTACCTGTCCTGGGAGTGTTTGATGGGAACAGTGTAGAGATAGCTTTACTCTGTATCTAACCCCGGGCTGTACCTGTCCTGCGAGTGTTCGATGGGGGACAGTGTAGAGGGAGTTTACTCTGCATCCAACCCCGTGCTGTACCTGTCCTGGGAGTTTTTGATGGGGACAGTGTAGAGGGAACTTTACTCTGTAACTAACCGCGTGCTGTACCTGTCCTGGGAGTGTTTGATGGGGGACAGTGTAGAGGGAGCTTTATTCTGTATATAACCGCGTGCTGTACCTGTCCTGGGAGTGTTGATGGGGACAGTGTAGAGGGAGCTTTACTCTGTATCTAACCCCGTGCTGTACCTGTCCTGGGAGTGTTTGATTGGGGACAGTGTAGAGGAAGCTTTACTCTGTATCTAACCCCGTGCTGTCCCTGTCCCGGGAGTGTTTGATGGGGACGGTGTAGAGGGAGCTTTACTCTGTATCTAACCCCGTGCTGTACCTGTCCTGGGAGTGTTTGATGGGGACAGTGTAGAGGGAGCTTTACTCTGTAGCTAACCCCGTGCTGTACCTGTCCTGGGGGTGTTTGATGGGGACAGTGGAGAGGGAGCTTTACTCTATCAAACCCCATGCTGTACCTGTCCTAGGAGTCTTTGATGTGGCCAGTGTAGAGGGAGCTTTACTCTGTATCTAACGCTGTGCTGTACCTGTCCTGGGAGTCTTTGATGGGGACAGTGTAGAGGGAGCTTTAATTTGTATCTAACCCCGTGCTGTACCTGTCCTCGGAGTGTTTGATGGGGACAGTGTAGAGGGAGCTTTACTCTGTATCTAACCCCGTGCTGTACCTGTCCTCGGAGTGTTTGATGGGGACAGTGTAGAGGGAGCTTTACTCTGTATCTAACCCCGTGCTGTATCTGTCCTGGGAGTGTTTGATGAGGAAAGTGGAGAGGGAGCTTTACTCTGTGTCTAACCCCGTGCTGTACCTGTCCTGGGAGTGTTTGATGGAAACTGTGTAGAGGGAGCTTTACACTGTATGTAACCCCGTGCTGTACCTGTCCTGGGAGTATTTGATGGGGGACAGTGTAGAGGGAGCTTTGCTCTGTATCTAACCCTGTGCTGTCCCTGTCCTGGGAGTGTTTGATGGGAACAATGTAGAGGGAGCTTTACTCTGTATCTAACCCCGTGCTGTACCTGTCCTGGGAGTGTTTGATGGCGACAGTGTAGAGGGAGCATTACTCTGTGTCTAACCGCGTGCTGTCCCTGTCCTGGGAGAGTTTGATGGTTGACAATGTAGAGGGAGCTTTACACTGTATGTAACCCCGTGCTGTACCTGTCCTGGGAGTGTTTGATGGGGACAGTGTAGAGGGAGCTTTGCTCTGTATCTAACCCTGTGCTGTCCCTGTCCTGGGAGTGTTTGATGGGAACAGTGTAGAGGGAGCTTTACTCTGTATCGAACCACGTGCTGTACCTGTCCTGGGAGTGTTTGATGGGGGACAGTGTAGAGGGAGCTTTACTCTGTATCTAACCCCGTGCTGTACCTGTCCTGGTACTGTTTGATGGGGACAGTGTAGAGGGAGCTTTACTCTGTAGCTAACCCCGTGCTGTACCTGTCCTGGGGGTGTTTGATGGGGACAGTGTAGAGGGAGCTTTACTCTGTAGCTAACCCCGTGCTGTACCTGTCCTGGGGGTGTTTGATGGGGACAGTGGAGAGGGAGCTTTACTCTATCAAACCCCATGCTGTACCTGTCCTGGGAGTCTTTGATGGGGCCAATGTAAAGGGCGCTTTACTCTGTATCTAACGCTGTGCTGTACCTGTCCTGGGAGTGTTTGATGGGAACAGTGTATAGATAGCTTTACTCTGTATCTAACCCCGGGCTGTACCTGTCCTGCGAGTGTTCGATGGGGGACAGTGTAGAGGGAGCTTTACTCTGCATCCAACCCCGTGCTGTACCTGTCCTGGGAGTTTTTGATGGGGACAGTGTAGAGGGAACTTTACTCAGTAACTAACCGCGTGCTGTACCTGTCCTGGGAGTGGTTGATGGGGGAGAGTGTAGAGGGAGCTTTATTCTGTATATAACCGCGTGCTGTACCTGTCCTGGGAGTGTTGATGGGGACAGTGTAGAGGGAGCTTTACTCTGTATCTAACCCCGTGCTGTACCTGTCCTGGGAGTGTTTGATTGGGGACAGTGTAGAGGGAGCTTTACTCTGTATCTAACCACGTGCTGTCCCTGTCCTGGGAGTGTTTGATGGGGACGGTGTAGAGGGAGCTTTACTCTGTATCTATCCCCGTGCTGTACCAGTCCTGGGGGTGTTTGATGGGGACAGTGGAGAGGGAGCTTTACTCTATCAAACCCCATGCTGTACCTGTCCTGGGAGTCTTTGATGGGGCCAGTGTAGAGGGAGCTTTACTCTGTATCTAACGCTGTGCTGTACCTGTCCTGGGAGTGTTTGATGGGGACAGTGTAGAGGGAGCTTTAATTTGTATCTAACTCCGTGCTGTACCTGTCCTCGGAGTGTTTGATGGGGACAGTGTAGAGGGAGCTTTACCCTGTATCTAACCCCGTGCTGTATCTGTCCTGGGAGTGTTTGATGAGCAAAGTGGAGAGGGAGCTTAACTCTGTATCTAACCCCGTGCTGTACCTGTCCTGGGAGTGTTTGATGGAGACTGTGTAGAGGGAGCTTTACACTGTATGAAACCCCGTGCTGTACCTGTCCTGGGAGTGTTTGATGGGGACAGTGTAGAGGGAGCTTTGCTCTGTATCTAACCCTGTGCTGTCCCTGTCCTGGGAGTGTTTGATGGGAACAATGTAGAGGGAGCTTTACTCTGTATCTAACCCCGTGCTGTACCTGTCCTGGGAGTGTTTGATGGGGACAGTGTAGAGGGAGCTTTACTCTGTATCTAACCCCTTGCTGTCCCTGTCCTGGGAGTGTTTGATGGGAACAGTGTAGAGGGAGCTTTACTCTGTATCTAATCTCGTGCTGTACTTGTCCTGGGAGTGTTTGATGGGGGACAGTGTAGAGGGAGCTTTACTCTGTATCTAACCCCGTGCTGTACCTGTCCTGGGAGTGTTTGATGGCGACAGTGTAGAGGGAGCTTTACTCTGTATCTAACCCCGTGCTGTCCCTGTCCTGGGAGAGTTTGATGGGGACAATGTAGAGGGAGCTTTATACTGTATGTAACCCCGTGCTATACCTGTCCTGGGAGTGTTTGATGGGGACAGTGTAGAGGGAGCTTTGCTGTGTATCTAACCCTGTGCTGTCCCTGTCCTGGGAGTGTTTGATGGGAACAGTGTAGAGGGAGCTTATCTCTGTATCGAACCACGTGCTGTACCTGTCCTGGGAGTGTTTGATGGGGGACAGTGTAGAGGGAGCTTTACTCTGTATCTAACCCCGTGCTGCACCTGTCCTGGGACTGTTTGATGGGGACAGTGTAGAGGGAGCTTTACTCTGTAGCTAACCCCGTGCTGTACCTGTCCTGGGGGTGTTTGATGGGGACAGTGTAGAGGGAGCTTTACTCTGTAACTAACCCCGTGCTGTACCTGTCCTGGGAGTGTTTGATGGAGACTGTGTAGAGGGAGCTTTACACTGTATCTAACCCCGTGCTGTATCTGTCCTGGGAGTGTTTGATGAGGAAAGTGGAGAGGGAGCTTTACTCTATATCTCACCCCGTGCTGTACCTGTCCTGGGAGTGTTTGATGGAGACTGTGTAGAGGGAGCTTTACACTGTATGTAACCCCATGCTGTACCTGTCCTGGGAGTGTTTGATGGGGACAGTGTAGATGGAGCTTTGCTCTGTATCTAACCCTGTGCTGTCCCTGTCCTGGGAGTGTTTGATGGGAACAATGTAGAGGGAGCTTTACTCTGTATCTAACCCCGTGCTGTACCTGTCCTGGGAGTGTTTGATGGGGACAGTGTAGAGGGAGCTTTACACTGTATGTAACCCCGTGCTGTACCTGTCCTGGGAGTGTTTGATGGGGACAGTGTAGAGGGAGCTTTACTCTGTATCTAACCACGTGCTGTACCTATCCTGGGAGTGTTTGATGAGGACAGTGTAGAGGGAGCTTTACACTGTATCTAACCCCGTGCTGTACCTGTCCTGGGAGTCTTTGATGGGGCCAGTGTAGAGGGAGCTTTACAATGTATCTAACCCCGTGCTGTCCCTGTCCAGGGATTGTTTGATGGGGACGGTGTAGAGGGAGCTTTACTCTGTATCTAACCCCGTGCTGTACCTGGCCAGCGAGTGTTTAATGGGGACAGTGCAGAGGGAGCTTTGCTCTGTCTTAACCCCGTGCTGTACCTGTCCTGGGAGTATTTGATGGGGACAGTCTTGAGGGAGCTTTACTCTGCATCTAACCCCCTGCTGTACCTGTCCTGGGAGTGTTTGATGAAGACAGTGTAGAGAGAGATTGACTCTGTATCTAACCCCGTGCTGTACCTGTCCTGGGGGTGTTTGACGGGGACAGTGGAGAGGGAGCTTTACTCTATCAAACCCCATGCTGTACCTGTCCTGGGAGTCTTTGATGGGTCCAGTGTAGAGGGAGCTTTACTCTGTATCTAACCCCGTGCTGTACCTGTCCTGGGAGTATTTGATGGGGACAGTGTAGAGGGAGCTTTACACTGTATCAAACCCTGTGCTGTACCTGTCCAGCGAATGTTTAATGGACACAGCGTAGAGGGAGCTTCACTCTGTATTTAACCCCGTGCTGTACCTGACCTGGGGGTGTTTGATGGGGACAGTGTAGAGGGAGTTTTACTCTGTATCTAACCCCATGCTGTACCTGTCCTGGGAGGATTTGATGAGGACAGTGTAGAGGGAGCTTTACACTGTATCTAACCCCATACTGTACCTGTCCTGGGAGTGTTTGATGGGGACAGTGTAGAGGAAGCTTTACTCTGTATCTAGCCCCGTGCTGTACCTGTCCTGGGGGTGTTTGATGGGAACAGTGTAGAGGGAGCTTTACTCTGTATCTAACCACGTGCTGTACCTATCCTGGGAGTGTTTGATGAGGACAGTGTAGAGGGAGCTTTACACTGTATCTAACCCCGTGCTGTACCTGTCCTGGGAGTCTTTGATGGGGCCAGTGTAGAGGGAGCTTTACAATGTATCTAACCCCGTGCTGTCCCTGTCCAGGGATTGTTTGATGGGGACGGTGTAGAGGGAGCTTTACTCTGTATCTAACCCCATGCTGTAACTGTCCTGCGAGTGTTTGATGAGCACACTGTAGAGGGAGCTTTACTCTGTATCTAACCCGTGCTGTACCTGTCCCGGGAGAGTTTGATGGGGACAGTGTAGAGGGAGCTTTGCTCTGTATTAACCCCGTGCTGTACCTGTCCTGGGAGTATTTGATGGGGACAGTCTTAAGGGAGCTTTACTCTGCATCTAACCCCATGCTGTACCTGTCCTGGGAGTGTTTGATGGGGACAGTGTAGAGGGAGCTTTACTCTGTATCTAACCCCGTGCTGTACCTGTCCTGGGAGTGTTTGATGGGGCCAGTGTAGAGGGAGCTTTACTCTGTATCTAACCCTGTGCTGTACCTGTCCTGGGAGTGTTTGATGGGGACAGTGTAGAGGAAGCTTTACTCTGTATCTAACCCCGTCCTGTACCTGTCCTGGGGGTGTTTGATGGGGACAGTGTAGAGGGAGCTTTACACTGTATCAAACCCTGTGCTGTACCTGTACAGCGAGTGTTTAATGGGGACAGTGTAGAGGGAGCTTTACTCTGTATTTAACCCCGTGCTGTATCTATCCTGGGAGTGTTTGATGAGGACAGTGTAGGGAGAGCTTTACTCTGTATCTAGCCCCGTGCTGTACCTGACCTGGGGGTGTTTGATGGGGACAGTGGAGAGGGAGGTTTACTCAGTATCTAACACCGTGCTGTACCTGTCCTGGGAGTGTTTGATGGGGCCAGTGTAGAGGGAGCATTACTCTGTATCTAACCCCGTGCTGTACCTGTCCTGGGAGTGTTTGATGGGGACTGTGTCGAGGGAGCTTTACACTGTATCTAACCCCGTGCTGTACCTGTCCTGGGAGGGTTTGACGGAGGACAGTGTAGAGGGAGCTTTACAATGTATCTAACCCCGTGCTGTCCCTGTCCTGGGAGAGTTTGATGGGGACAGTGTAGAGGGAGCTTTACTCTGTATCTAACCCCGTGCTGTACCTGTCCTGGGGGTGTTTGATGGGGGACACTGTAGAGAGAGCTTTACTCTGTATCTAACCACGTGCTGTCCGTGTCCCGGGAGTGTTTGATGGGGGACAGTGTAGAGGGAGCTTTACTCTGTATCTAACCCCATGCTGTACCTGTCCTGGGAGGGTTTGATGAGGACAGTGTAGAGGGAGCTTTACACTGTATCTAACCCCGTGCTGTACCTGTCCTGGGAGTGTTTGATGGGGACAGTGTAGAGGAAGCTTTACTCTGTATCTAACCCCGTCCTGTACCTGTCCTGGGGGTGTTTGATGGGGACAGTGTAGAGGGAGCTTTACTCTGTATTTAACCCCGTGCTGTATCTATCCTGGGAGTGTTTGATGAGGACAGTGTAGGGAGAGCTTTACTTTGTATCTAGCCCCGTGCTGTACCTGACCTGGGGGTGTTTGATGGGGACAGTGGAGAGGGAGGTTTACTCAGTATCTAACACCGTGCTGTACCTGTCCTGGGAGTGTTTGATGGGGCCAGTGTAGAGGGAGCTTTACTCTGTATCTAACCCCGTGCTGTACCTTCCTGGGAGTGTTATATGGGGACAGTGTAGAGGGAGCATTACTCTGTAACTAACCCCGTGCTGTACCTGTCCTGGGAGTGTTTGATGGAGACTGTGTAGAGGGAGCTTTACACTGTATCTAACCCCGTGCTGTATCTGTCCTGGGAGTGTTTGATGAGGAAAGTGGAGAGGGAGCTTTACTCTATATCTCACCCCGTGCTGTACCTGTCCTGGGAGTGTTTGATGGAGACTGTGTAGAGGGAGCTTTACACTGTATGTAACCCCATGCTGTACCTGTCCTGGGAGTGTTTGATGGGGACAGTGTAGATGGAGCTTTGCTCTGTATCTAACCCTGTGCTGTCCCTGTCCTGGGAGTGTTTGATGGGAACAATGTAGAGGGAGCTTTACTCTGTATCTAACCCCGTGCTGTACCTGTCCTGGGAGTGTTTGATGGGGACAGTGTAGAGGGAGCTTTACACTGTATGTAACCCCGTGCTGTACCTGTCCTGGGAGTGTTTGATGGGGACAGTGTAGAGGGAGCTTTACTCTGTATCTAACCACGTGCTGTACCTATCCTGGGAGTGTTTGATGAGGACAGTGTAGAGGGAGCTTTACACTGTATCTAACCCCGTGCTGTACCTGTCCTGGGAGTCTTTGATGGGGCCAGTGTAGAGGGAGCTTTACAATGTATCTAACCCCGTGCTGTCCCTGTCCAGGGATTGTTTGATGGGGACGGTGTAGAGGGAGCTTTACTCTGTATCTAACCCCGTGCTGTACCTGGCCAGCGAGTGTTTAATGGGGACAGTGCAGAGGGAGCTTTGCTCTGTCTTAACCCCGTGCTGTACCTGTCCTGGGAGTATTTGATGGGGACAGTCTTGAGGGAGCTTTACTCTGCATCTAACCCCCTGCTGTACCTGTCCTGGGAGTGTTTGATGAAGACAGTGTAGAGAGAGATTGACTCTGTATCTAACCCCGTGCTGTACCTGTCCTGGGGGTGTTTGACGGGGACAGTGGAGAGGGAGCTTTACTCTATCAAACCCCATGCTGTACCTGTCCTGGGAGTCTTTGATGGGTCCAGTGTAGAGGGAGCTTTACTCTGTATCTAACCCCGTGCTGTACCTGTCCTGGGAGTATTTGATGGGGACAGTGTAGAGGGAGCTTTACACTGTATCAAACCCTGTGCTGTACCTGTCCAGCGAATGTTTAATGGACACAGCGTAGAGGGAGCTTCACTCTGTATTTAACCCCGTGCTGTACCTGACCTGGGGGTGTTTGATGGGGACAGTGTAGAGGGAGTTTTACTCTGTATCTAACCCCATGCTGTACCTGTCCTGGGAGGATTTGATGAGGACAGTGTAGAGGGAGCTTTACACTGTATCTAACCCCATACTGTACCTGTCCTGGGAGTGTTTGATGGGGACAGTGTAGAGGAAGCTTTACTCTGTATCTAGCCCCGTGCTGTACCTGTCCTGGGGGTGTTTGATGGGAACAGTGTAGAGGGAGCTTTACTCTGTATCTAACCACGTGCTGTACCTATCCTGGGAGTGTTTGATGAGGACAGTGTAGAGGGAGCTTTACACTGTATCTAACCCCGTGCTGTACCTGTCCTGGGAGTCTTTGATGGGGCCAGTGTAGAGGGAGCTTTACAATGTATCTAACCCCGTGCTGTCCCTGTCCAGGGATTGTTTGATGGGGACGGTGAAGAGGGAGCTTTACTCTGTATCTAACCCCATGCTGTAACTGTCCTGCGAGTGTTTGATGAGCACACTGTAGAGGGAGCTTTACTCTGTATCTAACCCGTGCTGTACCTGTCCCGGGAGAGTTTGATGGGGACAGTGTAGAGGGAGCTTTGCTCTGTATTAACCCCGTGCTGTACCTGTCCTGGGAGTATTTGATGGGGACAGTCTTAAGGGAGCTTTACTCTGCATCTAACCCCATGCTGTACCTGTCCTGGGAGTGTTTGATGGGGACATTGTAGAGGGAGCTTTACTCTGTATCTAACCCCGTGCTGTACCTGTCCTGGGAGTGTTTGATGGGGCCAGTGTAGAGGGAGCTTTACTCTGTATCTAACCCTGTGCTGTACCTGTCCTGGGAGTGTTTGATGGGGACAGTGTAGAGGAAGCTTTACTCTGTATCTAACCCCGTCCTGTACCTGTCCTGGGGGTGTTTGATGGGGACAGTGTAGAGGGAGCTTTACACTGTATCAAACCCTGTGCTGTACCTGTACAGCGAGTGTTTAATGGGGACAGTGTAGAGGGAGCTTTACTCTGTATTTAACCCCGTGCTGTATCTATCCTGGGAGTGTTTGATGAGGACAGTGTAGGGAGAGCTTTACTCTGTATCTAGCCCCGTGCTGTACCTGACCTGGGGGTGTTTGATGGGGACAGTGGAGAGGGAGGTTTACTCAGTATCTAACACCGTGCTGTACCTGTCCTGGGAGTGTTTGATGGGGCCAGTGTAGAGGGAGCATTACTCTGTATCTAACCCCGTGCTGTACCTGTCCTGGGAGTGTTTGATGGGGACTGTGTCGAGGGAGCTTTACACTGTATCTAACCCCGTGCTGTACCTGTCCTGGGAGGGTTTGACGGAGGACAGTGTAGAGGGAGCTTTACAATGTATCTAACCCCGTGCTGTCCCTGTCCTGGGAGAGTTTGATGGGGACAGTGTAGAGGGAGCTTTACTCTGTATCTAACCCCGTGCTGTACCTGTCCTGGGGGTGTTTGATGGGGGACACTGTAGAGAGAGCTTTACTCTGTATCTAACCACGTGCTGTCCGTGTCCCGGGAGTGTTTGATGGGGGACAGTGTAGAGGGAGCTTTACTCTGTATCTAACCCCATGCTGTACCTGTCCTGGGAGGGTTTGATGAGGACAGTGTAGAGGGAGCTTTACACTGTATCTAACCCCGTGCTGTACCTGTCCTGGGAGTGTTTGATGGGGACAGTGTAGAGGAAGCTTTACTCTGTATCTAACCCCGTCCTGTACCTGTCCTGGGGGTGTTTGATGGGGACAGTGTAGAGGGAGCTTTACTCTGTATTTAACCCCGTGCTGTATCTATCCTGGGAGTGTTTGATGAGGACAGTGTAGGGAGAGCTTTACTTTGTATCTAGCCCCGTGCTGTACCTGACCTGGGGGTGTTTGGTGGGGACAGTGGAGAGGGAGGTTTACTCAGTATCTAACACCGTGCTGTACCTGTCCTGGGAGTGTTTGATGGGGCCAGTGTAGAGGGAGCTTTACTCTGTATCTAACCCCGTGCTGTACCTTCCTGGGAGTGTTATATGGGGACAGTGTAGAGGGAGCATTACTCTGTAATCTAACCCCGTGCTGTACCTGTCCTGGGGGTGTTTGATGGGGACAGTGGAGAGGGAGCTTTACTCAGTATCTAACCCCGTGCTGTACCTGTCCTGGGAGTGTTTGATGGGTCCAGTGTAGAGGGAGCTTTACTCTGTATCTAACCCCGTGCTGTACCTTCCTGGGAGTGTTATATGGGGCCAGTGTAGAGGGAGCTTTACTCTGTATCTAACCCCGTGCTGGACCTGTCCTGGGAGTGTTTGATGGGGACTGTGTAGAGGGAGCTTTACTCTGTATCTAACCCCGTGCTGGACCTGTCCTGGGAGTGTTTGATGGGGACTGTGTAGAGGGAGCTTTACACTGTATCTCACCCCGTGCTGTACCTGTCCTAGGAGTGTTTGACGGGGGACAGTGTAGAGGGAGCTTTACTCTGTATCTAACCCCGTGCTGTCCCTGTCCTGGCAGTGTTTGATGGGGACAGTGTAGAGGGAGCTTTACTCTGTATCTAACCCCGTGCTGTACCTGTCCTGGGAGTGTTTGATGGGGGACAGTGTAGAGGGAGCTTTACTCTGTATCTAACCCCGTGCTGTACCTGTCCTGGGAGTGTTTGATGGGGACAGTGTAGAGGGAGCTTTACTCTGTATCTAACCCCGTGCTGTACCTGTCTGGGAGTGTTGATGGGGGACACTGTAGAGGGAGCTTTACTCTGTATCTAACCCCGTGCTGTCCCTGTCCCGGGAGTGTTTGATGGGGGACAGTGTCGAGGGAGCTTTACTCTGTATCTAACCCCATGCTGTACCTGTCCTGGGAGTGTTTGATGAGGACAGTATAGAGGGAGCTTTACACTGTATCTAACCCCGTGCTGTACCTGTCCTGGGAGTCTTTGATGGGGCCAGTGTAGAGGGAGCTTTACACTGTATCTAACCCCATGCTGTACCTGTCCTAGGAGTGTTTGATGGGGGACAGTGTAGAGGGAGCTTTACTCTGTATCTAACCCTGTGCTGTACCTGTCCTGGGAGTGTTTGATGGGGACAGTGTAGAGGGAGCTTTACTTTGTATCTAACCCCGTGCTGTACCTGTCCTGGGAGTGTTTGATGGGGACAGTGTAGAGAGAGCTTTACTTTGTATCTAACCCCGTGCTGTACCTGTCCTGGGAGTGTTTGATGAGGACAGTGTAGAGGGAGCTTTACTCTGTATCTAACCCCGTGCTGTACCTGTCCTGGGAGTGTTTGATGGGGACAGTGTAGAGGGAGCTTTACTTTGTATCTAACCCCGTGCTGTACCTGTCCTGGGAGTGTTTGATGAGGACAGTGTAGAGGGAGCTTTACTCTGTATCTAACCCCGTGCTGTACCTGTCCTGGGAGTGTTTGATGGGGACAGTGTAGAGGGAGCTTTACGTTGTATCTATCCCCGTGCTGTACCTGTCCTGGGAGTGTTTGATGGGGACAGTGTAGAGGGAGCTTTACTCTGTATCTAACCCCGTGTTGTACCTGTCCTGGGAGTGTTTGATGGGGACAGTGTAGAGGGAGTTTTACTCTGTATCTAACCCCTTGCTGTACCTGTCCTGGGAGTGTTTGATGGGGACAGTGTAGAGGGAGCTTTACTTTGTATCTAACCCCGTGCTGTACCTGTCCTGGGAGTGTTTGATGGGGGACAGTGTAAAGGGTGCTTAAAAGTTTATTGGATAAACATATGGATGATAATGGCATAGTGTAGGTTGATGGCTTTTCTTTCGGTGCAACATCGTGGGCCGAAGGGCCTGTACTGCACTGTATCGTTCTATTTTCTATGTTCTATATTCTGTATCTAACCCCGTGCTGTACTTGTCCTGGGAGTGTTTGATGGGGACAGTGTAGAGAGAGCTTTACTCTGTATCTAAACCTGTGCTGTACCTGTCCTGGGGGTGTTTGATGGGGACAGTGGAGAGGGAGCTTTACTCAGTATCTAACGCCGTGCTGTACCTGTCCTGGGAGTGTTTGATGTGGCCAGTGTACAGGGAGCTTTACTCTGTATCTAACCCCGTGCTGTACCTGTCCTGGGAGTGTTTGATGGGGACAGTGGAGAGGGAGCTTTACTCTGTATCTAACCCCGTGCTGTACCTGTCCTGGGAGTGTTTGATGTGGCCAGTGTACAGGGAGCTTTACTCTGTATCTAACCCCGTGCTGTACCTGTCCTGGGAGTGTTTGATGGGGACAGTGTAGAGGGAGCTTTACTCTGTATCTAACCCCGTGCTGTACCTGTCCTGGGAGTGTTTGATGGGGACAGTGTCGAGGGAGCTTTACTCTGTATCTAACCCCGTGCTGTACCTGTCCTGGGAGTGTTTGATGGGGACAGTGTACAGGGAGCTTTACTCTGTATCTAACCCCGTGCTGTACCTGTCCTGGGAGTGTTTGATGTGGCCAGTGTACAGGGAGCTTTACTCTGTATCTAACCCCGTGCTGTACCTGTCCTGGGAGTGTTTGATGTGGCCAGTGTACAGGGAGCTTTACTCTGTATCTAACCCCGTGCTGTACCTGTCCTGGGAGTGTTTGATGGGGACAGTGTAGAGGGAGCTTTACTCTGTATCTAACCCCGTGCTTTATTTTGGGTATCGGACGGGCCGGGAGTGCAGGAGGCGAAAGAGGCCGGTATTCTCGCCTTTGCGTCCCTGGTAGCCCAGCGGAGGATTTTGCTACTATGGAAAGATGCGAAGCCCCCCCAGCGTGGAAGCCTGAATAAACGACATGGCAGGGTTCATCAAGCTGGAGAGGGTAAAGTTTACCTTGCGAGGGTCTGTGCAGGGGTTCCTCGGGCGGTGGCAACCGTTCCTAGACTAGCTCGCGGAGCGTTAGGAGGAGGTCAGCAGCAGCAGCAGCCCAAGGGCGGGGGGGGGGGGAGTCTTTTGGGGTGGCGTTTGGGTGAGGCTGGGTTTTTTTTGTCCCTATTTGTGTTTTTAAATGTTATATGGGGGGGTTATTGTATATGGGGGAAATCCAATGTATAATTTCTGCTTGTTCAGTTCTGGTTTCTTCTTGGTTCTTCTTTTTGTAGTGGGCGGGGGGGGGGGGTGGTTTTGTTGAAAATTTGTTGAAAAATGTGATTAAATATATATTTTTTTAAACCAACTAGGATTCCAGGCACCTTTGCCCAGTCCCCGGAGAGTGACGGCACGGAATGTAGCGGCTCGAATCTGGAATACGACGCTAGCCTTGACAATGGCGGAGATCAGGGCGGTGAGGGACGGTGGTTAGCACTGTTGCCTCACGGCGCTGAGGACCCGGGTTCGATCCCGGCCCTGGGTCACTGGCCGGGTGTGACCCCCCCCCCCCCCCCCCCCTCGAGCACCGCGTAGGGCTGGAGGCAGGGGTGGCGAGGGGCTGCGGGTAAAATGGTGCCACGGGATCAATACTGCTTCAACACAGACAGCTCGGAGAGGGAGAGAGAGGAGGCCGGGAGTGTGTGTGCGTGTGTGTGTGTGTGTGTGTAAAACATGATTCATAGATCATCGATCTGCGTTGGTCGCCACTAAGCTCTCGGTGAATTTATCGCCCTGGTAGATTAGCTGACAAACATGGAAAGAGAATTGAAAGCCCTCTGTGGCTGGGAGGGTACAATAGGGAGGGCCTGTCCTTTGCCGAGTCAGACAACGGAACACAGAGGCAGGCAGATCCATGAAAACTAATTAACGTCCTGCAGCAGTGATTACTCAAGTGAATGGGGTTCTAATGCCTCGATTACTACTCCACTCAGTCCACGGATCAGTGAGCAGCGCACACTTCTCCAAGGAAGGAGGCCGTGTGATTGAATCAGACAGCACAAATCCAGATGTGAGTGACAGAGCGGAGGGAGTGCTGCTCTGTCAGAGGGTCAGTACTGAGGGAGTGCCGCACTGTCAGAGGGTCAGTACTGAGGGAGTGCCGCACTGTCAGAGAGTCAGTACTGAGGGAGTGCTGCACTGTCAGAGGGTCAGTACTGAGGGAGTGCCGCACTGTCAGAGGGTCAGTACTGAGGGAGTGCCGCACTGTCAGAGGGTCAGTACTGAGGGAGTGCTGCTCTGTCAGAGGGTCAGTACTGAGGGAGTGCTGCTCTGTCAGAGGGTCAGTACTGAGGGAGTGCCGCACTGTCAGAGGGTCAGTACTGAGGGGGTGCCGCACTGTCAGAGGGTCAGTACTGAGGGAGTGCTGCTCTGTCAGAGGGTCAGTACTGAGGGAGTGCTGCTCTGTCAGAGGGTCAGTACTGAGGGAGCGCTGCTCTGTCAGAGGGTCAGTACTGAGGGAGCGCTGCTCTGTCAGAGGGTCAGTACTGAGGGAGTGCCGCACTGTCAGAGGGTCAGTACTGAGGGGGTGCCGCACTGTCAGAGGGTCAGTACTGAGGGGGTGCCGCACTGTCAGAGGGTCAGTACTGAGGGAGTGCCGCACTGTCAGAGGGTCAGTACTGAGGGAGTCCTGCTCTGTCAGAGGGTCAGTACTGAGGGAGTGCTGCACTGTCTGAGGGTCAGTACTGAGGGAGTGCCGCACTGTCAGAGGGTCAGTACTGAGGGAGTGCCGCACTGTCAGAGAGTCAGTACTGAGGGAGTGCCGCACTGTCAGAGGGTCAGTACTGAGGGGGTGCCGCACTGTCAGAGGGTCAGTACTGAGGGAGTGCTGCTCTGTCAGAGGGTCAGTACTGAGGGAGTGCTGCTCTGTCAGAGGGTCAGTACTGAGGGAGCGCTGCTCTGTCAGAGGGTCAGTACTGAGGGAGCGCTGCTCTGTCAGAGGGTCAGTACTGAGGGAGTGCCGCACTGTCAGAGGGTCAGTACTGAGGGGGTGCCGCACTGTCAGAGGGTCAGTACTGAGGGGGTGCCGCACTGTCAGAGGGTCAGTACTGAGGGAGTGCCGCACTGTCAGAGGGTCAGTACTGAGGGAGTCCTGCACTGTCAGAGGGTCAGTACTGAGGGAGTGCTGCACTGTCAGAGGGTCAGTACTGAGGGAGTGCCGCACTGTCAGAGGGTCAGTACTGAGGGAGTGCTGCACTGTCTGAGGGTCAGTACTGAGAGAGTGCTGCTCTGTCAGAGGGTCAGTACTGAGCGAGTGCTGCACTGTCAGAGGGTCAGTACTGAGGGAGTGCCGCACTGTCAGAGGGTCAGTACTGAGGGAGTGCCGCACTGTCAGAGGGTCAGTACTGAGGGAGTGCTGCACTGTCAGAGGGTCAGTACTGAGGGAGTGCTGCACTGTCAGAGGGTCAGTACTGAGGGAGCGCTGCACTGTCAGAGGGTCAGTACTGAGGAAGTGCTGCACTGTCGGAGGCTCAGTACGGAGGGAGTCCTGCACTGTCAGAGGGTCAGTACTGAGGGAGTGCTGCACTGTCAGAGGGTCAGTACTGAGGGAGTGCCGCACTGTCAGAGGGTCAGTACTGAGGGAGCGCTGCACTGTCAGAGGGTCAGTACTGAGGGAGTGCTGCACTGTCAGAGGGTCAGTACTGAGGGAGTGCTGCACTGTCAGAGGGTCAATACTGAGGGAGTGTTGCACTGTCAGAGGGTCAGTACTGAGGGAGTGCTGCACTGTCGGAGGGTCAATACTGAGGGAGTCCTGCACTGTCAGAGGGTCAATACTGAGGGAGTGCCGCACTGTCAGAGGGTCATTACTGAGGGAGTGCCGCACTGTCAGAGGGTCAGTACTGAGGGAGTGCTGCACTGTCAGAAGGTCAGTACAGAGGGATTGCCGCACTGTCAGAGGGTCAATACTGAGGGAGTGCTGCACTGTCAGAGGGTCAGTACTGAGGGAGTGCTGCACTGTCAGAGGATCAGTACTGAGGGAGCGCTGCACTGTCAGAGGGTCAGTACTGAGGGAGTGCCGCACTGTCAGAGGGTCAGTACTGAGGGAGTGCCGCACTGTCAGAGGGTCAGTACTGAGGGAGTGCTGCACTGTCAGAGGATCCGTACTGAGGGAGTGCTGCACTGTCAGAGGGTCAGTACTGAGGGAGTGCTGAACAGTCAGAGAGTCAGTGCTGAGGGAGTGCTGCACTGTCAGTGGGTCAGTACTGAGAGAGTGCCGCACTGTCAGAGGGTCAGTACTGAGGGAGCGCCGCACTGTCAGAGGGTCAGTACTGAGGGAGTGCTGCACTGTCAGTGGGTCAGTACTGAGGGAGTGCTGCACTGTCAGAGGGTCAGTACTGAGGGAGTGCTGCACTGTCAGAGGGTCAGTACTGAGGGAGTGCTGCACTGTCAGAGGGTCAGTACTGAGGGAGCGCTGCACTGTCAGAGGGTCAGTACTGAGGGAGCGCCGCACTGTCAGAGGGTCAGTACTGAGGGAGCGCCGCACTGTCAGAGGGTCAGTACTGAGGGAGCGCTGCACTGTCAGAGGGTCAGTACTGAGGGAGCGCTGCACTGTCAGAGGGTCAGTACTGAGGGAGCGCCGCACTGTCAGAGGGTCAGTACTGAGGGAGCGCCGCACTGTCAGAGGGTCAGTACTGAGGGAGCGCCGCACTGTCAGAGGGTCAGTACTGAGGGAGTGCCGCACTGTCAGAGGGTCAGTACTGAGGGAGTGCCGCACTGTCAGAGGGTCAGTACTGAGGGAGTCCTGCACTGTCAGAGGGTCAGTACTGAGGGAGTGCTGCACTGTCAGAGGGTCAGTACTGAGGGAGTCCTGCACTGTCAGAGGGTCAGTACTGAGGGAGCGCTGCTTGTGAGACGGCCAGGATGCGAGTGCCGCAGAGGAATCCAAAATGCTGAAACTGGATGGGAGCGGGAGAGGGCAGCGAGGGGGGAATTGTCGAGTTGTTCATGCAGAGATCTAGCACAGAATCCGAGGGCAGAATGGCCCTCTTCTCCGGTGTAACCATCCCAGGATTCGGTGAATCCGGTCAAAGGGCTCTCCCGCAGGGCTTCGCGCGGGTGGGCGAGGAGACAGTGGGGAGGGGCCTACGTTTCGGGGCTGGAGCCAGCCTGAGGCCTACCCGTGCCTGCTCCGTGGTGTGAACGGGACTCCAAGCGCTGGTGACACGCCTGTCTGCCCCCCCCGCCTCCCCCCCAACGCCGAGGCGTCTCTGGGAGCTGCCATGTCTCTCCCGCACGCGCCCCCCCCCCCCCCGCCCACCTCCCACCCCCCCCAAAACCACGGCAGAGAATTCCCTCCATCCCAGCCGCCGCTGGGCTCCTCGCCCAGCCGGTTTGTCAAGCTCCAGCTCTGCCAAAATCTCTCCCAACCCTAAAATAACCCAACTCCACTCAGGCGACAATCCTGCCTCGATCTTAGATCATCGGCAGATTTTTCAAAGGGAGGGAGGGAATGAGAGAGAGAGAGAGAGAGAGAGAGGGAGATGACAAGGAGCGCAGATCCCAGCCGCCGTTAAAGGGGAAAATCTGGGATTGGTTTCCTCAGACATGCAGCGTAAGGGAGGGGATTTCCTCGAAACCAGATGTCAATTCGAGGGTAGGCCTCAGTCAGGCCCTTGTTACGCGCAGGCCGGACTTTCTCAACGCTCTCCCGCCCGGCATCCCATCTACCAGCCTCCGGAAAAACTTCACTTCTCCTGGAACGCGGTGCCCTCGCCTCGACATCCCGCTTACCCATCACCCACTGTGCCCTCTGACCTACACCGGTTCCCCATCTGGCAGCATCTTCAATTTGCAATTCTAATCCTGGTATTCAAATCCGTCACTCGGTCCGAGCTCTGTAACCTCCTTCAGCCCCTACAACCCTCCCTATCTCTGTAACCTCCTTCAGCCCCTACAACCCTCCCTATCTCTGTAACCTCCTCCAGTCCCTACAACCCTCCCTATCTCTGTAACCTCCTCCAGTTCCTACAACCCTCCCTATCTCTGTAACCTCCTCCAGCCCTGCAACCCTCCCTATCTCTGTAACCTCCTCCAGTCCCTACAACCCTTCCTATCTCTGTAACCTCCTCCAGTCCCTACAATCCTCCCTACCTCTGTAACCTCTTCCAGTCCCTACAACCCTCCCTATCTCTGTAACCTCCAACAACCCTCCTACAACCCTTCCTATCTCTGTCACCTCCTCCAGTCCCTACAACCCTCCCTGTCACTGTAACCTCCTCCAGTCCCTACAACCCTCACATTCTCTGTAACCTCCAACAACCCTCCTACAACCCTCCCTAGCTCTGTAACCTCCTCCAGTCCCTACAACCCTCCCTATCTCTGTAACCTCCTCCAGCCCCTACAACTCTCCCCATCTCTGTAACCTCCTCCAACCCTCCCTATCTCTGTAACCTCCTCCAGTCCCTACAACCCTCCCTATCTCTGTAACCTCCTCCAGCCCCTACAACGCTCCCTATCTCTGTAACCTCCTCCAACCCCTACAACCCTCCCTATCTCTGTAACCTCCTCCAACCCTCCCTATCTCTGTAACCTCCTCCAGTCCCTCCAACCCTCCTTATTTCTGTAACATCCTCCAGTCCCTACAATCCTCCCTATCTCTGTAACCTCCTCCAGCCCCAACAACCCTCCCTATCTCTGTAACCTCCTCCAGTCCCTACAACCCTCCCTATCTCTGTAACCTCCTCCAGCCCCTACAACCCTCCCTATCTCTGTAACCTCCTCCAACCCCTACAACCCTCCCTATCTCTGTAACCTCCTCCAGCCCCTACAACCCTCCCTATCTCTGTAACCTCCTCCAACCCCTACAACTCTCCCTATCTCTGTAACCTCCTCCAACCCCTACAACCCTCCCTATCACTGTAACCTCCTCCAGTCCCTCCAACCCTCCTTATTTCTGTAACCTCCTCCAGTCCCTACAATTCTCCCTATCTCTGTAACCTCCTCCAGCCCCTACAACACTCCCTATCTCTGTAACCTCCTCCTACCCCTACAACCCTCCCTAGCTCTGTAACCTCCTCCAGCCCCTACACCCCTCCCTATCTCTGTAACCTCCTCCATCCCTACAACGCTCCCTATCTCTGTAACCTCCTCCAACCCCTACAACCCTCCCTATCTCTGTAACCTCCTCCAAACCCTACAACCCTCCCTGTCTCTGTAACCTCCTCCAGTCCCTCCAACCCTCCTTCTTTCTGTAACCTCCTCCAGTCACTACAATCCTCTCTATCTCTGTAACCTCCTCCAGCCCCTACAACCCTCCCTATCTCTGTAACCTCCTCCAGCCCCTACACCCCTCCCTATCTCTGTAACCTCCTCCAGCCCCTACAACCCTCCCTATCTCTGTAACCTCCTCCAACCCCTACAACCCTCCCTATCTCTGTAACCTCCTCCAGCCCCTACAACCCTCCCTATCTCTGTAACCTCGTCCAACCCCTACAACCCTCCCTATCTCTGTAACCTCCTCCAACCCCTACAACACTCCCTATCTCTGTAACCTCCTCCAGTCCCTCCAACCCTCCTTATTT
>NC_092730.1:18678149-18720649 GCF_047496885.1 Scyliorhinus torazame | reverse complement strand
TGAGATCATAAAGTGCAACGCAACATCAGATAATACAAAGGACACTGATACTATAAAGTTTGAAAATGACTCAAACGATCACGACGGAACAATTATGGAGCACAAAAAGAGAAATGACGGAACAACAGACTGCACACAATGGTCCGACTCTGAAACGGTCCAACATCGAGAAGAAGAGGACATTTCTTTAGCCAAAAAAAAAAAGGTCATGCAACGAATTTCATCAATTCGTGTTTGCTCAGAGACAAAAAACAAACCAGTTTTGAAGGCAAATGAGAGACAAAATTGATGCCACAAGCACAGGAAAAAGACCAGGTCAGACAACAAAAGTGGTTCAACCAGTCGAACACCTGATCGACTCCTGCTGCTGACTTGTTGGGACTTGAACACACCACGAATGAAGACTTAGGACAGACTCAATTTGTGAATCATCACAGGTGGACTGTTTCATAATGTTTTTACCTCACCTGTCAATTTCATATACATATCATGTATTGTGTACCGATATTATACATTCTTTCTTCTGACAAAAGAAAAGAAATGTCGAAATAAAAAAAAGGGGGGGATGTAATGATATGTATATAGTCAGGTGAGTGAAGGGTTAACAACTACATCTCTGTGTCAATCAAACACTAGAGGGTGTTACTATTTCTCTCTATTTAAGACAGCCTCTCAGGGAATTCTGGGACTAGCATAAGGAGAAGTTTAGAGTAGATAGAGACAGCACGAGGTTAGATCCTAGTGTAGTCAGTGACTAGATATACTATTGAGCAGTGGAAGACAGATTCAATATCATTTAATTATTATTTGTAGCACAGTCAGAGTGTTCGAACTTCATTTAATTAGTAGTGTAATAATAAATTTGTTTTGTTTCAATCTTTTGATTTGTATATTCTTTGTCAACACTACATCGGATCATTCTGGAAGAACGGACAAAGAATACAACATATTACCCATCATGGTAATATCACGCAGAGTACAGCTCAGTCTACACCGTCCCCATCAAACACTCCCTCTACACTGTCCCCATCAAACACTCCCAGGACAGGTACAGCACGGGGTTAGATACAGAGTAAAGCTCCCTCTACACTGTCCCCATCAAACACTCCCAGGACAGGTACAGCACGGGGATAGATAGAGAGTAAAGCTCCCTCTACACTGTCCCCATCAAACACTCCCAGGACAGGTACAGCACGGGGTTAGATACAGAGTACAGCTCCCTCTACACTGTCCCCATCAAACACTCCCAGCACAGGTACAGCATGGTGTTAGATACAGAGTACAGCTCCCTCTACACTGTCCCCATCAAACACTCCCAGCACAGGTACAGCACGGGGTTAGATACAGAGTAAAGCTCCCTCTACACTGTCTCCCATCAAACACTCCCAGGACAGGTACAGCACGGTGTTAGATACAGAGTAAAGCTCCCTCTACACTGTCCCCATCAAACACTCCCAGGACAAGGACAGCACGGGGTTAGATACAGAGTAAATCTCCCTCTACACTGTCCCCATCAAACACTCCCAGGACAGGTACAGCACGGGGTTAGATACAGAGTAAAGCTCCCTCTACACTGACCCCATCAAACACTCCAAGGACAGGTACAGTACGGGGTTAGATACAGAGTAAAGCTCTCTCTACACTGTCTCCATCAAACACTCCGAGGACAGGTACAGCACGGGGTTAGATACAGAGTAAAGCTCCCTCTACACTGACCCCATCAAACACTCCCAGGACAGGTACAGCACGGGGTTAGATACAGAGTAAAGCTCTCTCTACACTGTCTCCATCAAACACTCCCAGGACAGGTACAGCACGTGGTTAGATACAGAGTAAAGCTCCCTCTACACTGTCCCCCATCAAACACTCCCAGGACAGGTACAGCACGGGGTTAGATACAGAGTAAAGCTCCCTCTACTCTGTCCTCCATCAAACACTCCCAGGAGAGGTACAGCACGGGGTTAGTTACAGAGTAAAGCTCCCTCTACACTGTCCCCATCAAACACACCCAGGACAGGTACAGCACGGGGGTTATATACAGAGTAAAGCTCCCTCTACACTGTCCCCACCAAACACTTCCAGGACAGTTACAGCACGGGGTTAGATACAGAGTAAAGCTTCCTCTACACTGTCCCCATCAAACACTCCCAGGACAGGTACAGCACGGGGGTTATATACAGAGTAAAGCTCCCTCTACACTGTCCCCACCAAACACTTCCAGGACAGGTACAGCACGGGGTTAGATACAGAGTAAAGCTTCCTCTACACTGTCCCCATCAAACACTCCCAGGACAGGTACAGCACGGGGTTAGATACAGAGTAAAGCCCCCTCTACACTGTCCCCATCAAACACTCCCAGGACAGGTACAGCACGAGGTTAGATACAGAATAAAGCTCCCTCTACACTGTCCCCATCAAACACTCCCAGGACAGGTACAGCACGGGGTTAGATACAGAGTAAAGCTCCCTCTACACTGTCCCCATCAAACACTCCCAGGACAGGTACAGCACGGGGTTAGATACAGAGTAAAGCTCCCTCTACACTGTCCCCATCAAACACTCCCAGGACAGGTACAGCATGGGGTTAGATACAGAGTAAAGCTCCCTCGACACTGTTCCCATCAAACACTCCCAGGACAGGTACAGCACGGGGTTAGATACAGAATAAAGCTCCCTCTACACTGTCCCCATCAAACACTCCCAGGACAGGTACAGCACGGGGTTAGATACTGAGTAAAGCTCCCTCTACACTGTCCCCATCAAACACTCCCAGGACTGGTACAGCACGGGGTTAGATACAGAGTAAAGCTCCCTCTACACTGTCCCCAGTCCTATCCACAGATCAGATTCTCAGTGTGCTGTGGGATTGAGATTACGAGTTTGTCTTTATTGATTAGGACAGATTTTCCTGGAATGTGAAGAGCTGAACAATCGATTCACTGATTGATCCATCAGCAGCTCAGTGACCCTGAGAAACTTGAAAACAGAACCTCTCTGGCCAGCAAGAATGTAAAACCTCACCCACCCACACCCTCACACACACAGACAAACCCTCACACACACACACCCTCACACACACCCTCACACACACCCACACCCTCAAACACACAGACAAACCCTCACACACACACACCCTCACACACACCCACACCCTCAAACACACAGACAAACCCTCACACACACACACCCTCATACACACACACACATACGCCCTCACACACACACACACACACACCCTCACTCACACACCCTCACACTCAAACACAGACTCACACACACACCCTCATACACACACACACACCCTCACTCACACACCCTCACACTCAAAATCAGACTCACACACACACCCTCATACACACACTCACACACCCTCACTCACACACCCTCACACACTCAAACACAGACTCACACACACACCCTCATACACACACTCACACATACGCCCTCACACACACCCCATCACACTCACGGCCTCATAAGCACCCACACCCTCACACACACAGACACTTCACACGCACATTCTCCCACACCCACCCACCCTCTCACACCCACAGACACGCTCTCACCCTCACACACACATACCCTCACACACCCACCCACCCTCTCACACCCACAGACACGCTCTCACCCTCACACACACATACCCTCACACACCCACCCACCCTCAGACACACTCACCCTCACACACACCCTCACACACACACACCCTCACATACATGCCCTCACACACACGCCCTCATACCCGCACTCACACACCCTCTTCCACCGGTCTGGGGTTGTGTTCAGAGTAACAATTCTGAGCAAGGTGATTGTTTCATTTGCATCTGGAACAAATCTTTCCAAATCTGGACACGGCCTGAATTTGTGTCTCTTGACCATATCTTTTACACAGGTATACTTTGTCCTGATCTTTAACCTGTCTGTTGGTGTGCGAGGAGCTGCAGGTTCTCTCCTGCCTTTTTATGGAATTTCCCGCCCTTTTGGAAAAAGGCCGTCAAGCGGAGTGTTTTCCTGCAAGAAGACGCCGCCATCACCAAGAAACATTTCAGAATGTTGTGCTGCTTGTTCCAAAGACAAGTCCGGTGCCCTCAGCAATCGTTCCCTCAGCTTAGTTTCGTTCACTCCGAACACAATCTGGTCCCGAATCATTGCAGATTCCACTGCAGGCAAATTATGGATTTAGCTTTTAACTTTAAATCGGTGATGAAATGGTCTATGGACTCTTCTGCCTTATTTAAACGTACTAAATACAGGAAATGCTTCGGGCCCTGCCGCTGTTAGAAGCATCGCTACCTTACGCCAATCTGTTTGATCTCCAAGCTTTACTGCAGTAACAGATTAAATTGCTGTTTAAACACACGTCAGTTGCTGTCCACGTTACTATGTAATCGGAGACTCATTCGTGGCTTCAATGACTCCATCTTGTTAATCCTTGCAGTCTGCAAGATCTTCAAAGCTCTGTGGCCCTCGTGGCAGGCTGATAGTCTATTTTCTCAGCGTTTAATACCATCCAACCCTGGTACCATGTAATGTTCTTGTCGGACGGCCTGATTTATATTACAAGAACACTTTGCAATAATAATCTTCATTGTCACAAGTAGGCTTACATCAACATTGCAATGAAGTTCCTGTGAAAAGCCCCTCGTCGCCACATTCCGGCACATGTTCGGGGAGGGAGAATTCAGAATGTCCAATTCACCCGACAAGCACGTTTTTCGGGGACTTGTGCGAGGAAGCCGGAGCGCCCGGAGGAAACCCACGCAGACACGGGGAACGTGCAGACTCTGCACAGACAGTGACCCGAGCCCGAGAATCGAACCCAGGACCCCGGCTAAAGCCAGTTTATAGCTAAAGCTATAAACGATTTATTAACATTAACTCAGGGTCAACAATATACAAAACAACAGAATGAACATGCACAAGCAACCTCTCCCTTCCAGTTCCCGAGTCAGTCAGAGGTCACCTGACTCTAACGTTCACTTAGAAGGATGAGGGGCGATTTGATAGAGGTTTATAAGATGATCAGGGGAATAGATAGTCAGAGGCTTTTTCCCCGGGTGGAACAAACCATTACAAGGGGACATAAATTGAAGGTGAATGGTGGAAGATATAGGGGGGATGTCAGAGGTAGGTTCTTTACCCAGAGAGTAGTGGGGGCATGGAATGCACAGCCTGTGGAAGTAGTTGAGTCGGAAACATTAGGGACGTTCAAGCAGCTATTGGATAGGTACATGGATTACGGTAAAATGAGATAGTGTAGATTAATTTGTTCTTAAGGGCAGCGCGGTAGCATTGTGGATAGCACAATTGCTTCACAGCACCAGGGTCCCAGGTTCGATTCCCGGCTTGGGTCGCTGTCTGTGCGGAGTCTGCACATCCTCCCCGTGTCTGCGTGGGTTTCCTCCGGGTGCTCCGGTTTCCTCCCACAGTCCAAAGATGTGCAGGTAAGGTGGATTGGCCGTGCTAAATTGCCCCTTAGTGTCCAAAGATGTGCAGGTTAGGTGGATTGGCCGCGCTAAATTGCCCCTTAGTGTCCAAAGATGTGCAGGTTAGGTGGATTGGCCGTGCTAAATTGCCCCTTCGTGTCCAAAATTGCCCTTGGTGTTGGGTGGAGGTGTTGAGTTTGGGTAGGGTGCTCTTTCCAAGAGCCGGTGCAGACTCAATGGGCCGAATGGCCTCCTTCTGCACTGTAAATTCTATGACAATCTATGATTAATTTAGGACAAAGGTTCGGCACAACATCGTGGGCCGAAGGGCCTGTTCTGTGCTGTATTTTTCTATAGTAAGATGTTTTACAACACCAGGTTAAAGTCCAACAGGTTTGTTTCGATGTCACTAGCTTTCGGAGCGCTGCTCCTTCACTAATGAGACTCCTAGTGGTCAGTCGGTGAATTACAACGCGACCATGATATCACTACAGGCGGGTGGGATGGGGAGGGCAGGGCTGGAGGGGCCGATGGGAGTAGAGGGAGTGAAGGTGGCAATCGGGAAGATGCAGGCGGGAAAGGCAGCGAGCGTTCCCGGTGGAATTTTATAAAACATGTAAGGAGAAGCTGGCGCCATTGTTGGTGGAAATGCTGAGGACGCGATGGGTAAGGAGCCCCCACCTCGATGCTGATTGATGGACAAGGATCCGGTGGGTCGTACAGGCCCGCGGGGTTAAGGCTGGAGGGGTGCAGTGCGAGGCTGGGGCTGATACAGCTGAAAGTGGTGCATCATTTCCATTCCACGCTCCATCCTATCCCAGGGATAGGCCTCCGTCACCGGGGGCGAGCCCAGACCAGCTCGTCCATGGAGCGTGCCTGCCATCCGGTGGCCACTGGCGGCAAGTGCACGCGGGTGTACGCTGGGCTCCAATAGGGGAGGTGCCACCTGGGGGTGGGGCTCACAACAGCAGTCGGGGCGGGGAGTCAAGAGGCTTTCAACCCTCCCTATCTCTGTAACCTCCTCCGGCCCCTACATCCCTCCCTATCTCTCTAACCTCCTCCAGCCCCCACAACCCTCCCTCTCTCTGTAACCTCCTCCAGCCCCTACAACCCTCCCTATCTCTGCAACCTCCTCCAGCCCCTATAACCCTCCCTAGCTCTGTAACCTCCTCCAGCCCCTACATCCCTCCCTCTCTCTCTAACCTCCTCCAGCCCCCAGAACCCTCCCTATCTCTGTAACCTCCTCCTGCCTCTCCAAACCTCCCTATCTCTTAAACCTCCTCCAGTCCCTCCAACCCTCCCTATCTCTGTAACCTCCTCCAGCCCCTACAACCCTCCCTATCTCTGTAACCCCCTCCAGCCCCTACAACCCTCCCTATCTCTGTAACCTCCTCCAGCCCCTACAACCCTCCCTATCTCTGTAACCTCCTCCAGCCCCTACAACCCTCCCTATCTCTGTAACCTCCTCCAGCCCCCACAACCCTCCCTATCTCTGTAACCTCCTCCTGCCTCTACAAACCTCCCTATCTCTTAAACCTCCTCCAGTCCCTCCAACCCTCCCTATCTCTGTCACCTCCTCCAGCCCCTACAACCCTCCCTATCTCTGTAACCCCCTCCAGCCCCTACAACCCTCCCTATCTCTGTAACCTCCTCCAGTCCCTCCAACCTTCCCTATCTCTGTAAACTCCTCCGGCCCCTACAACCCTCCCTATCTCTGTAACCCCCTCCAGCCCCTACAACCCTCCCTATCTCTGTAACCTCCTCCAGCCCCCCATCTCTATAACCTCCTTCAGCCCCTACAACCCTCCCTATCTCTGTAAACTCCTCCGGCCCCTACAACCCTCCCTATCTCTGTAACCTCCTCCAGCCCCTCCTATCTCTGTAACCTCCTCCAGCCCCGACAACCCTCCCTATCTCTGTAACCTCCTCCAACCCTACAACCCTCCCTATCTCTGTAACCTCCTCTAGCTCCTACAACCCTCCCTATCTCTGTAACCTCCTACAGCCCCTACAACTCTCCCTATCTCTGTAAACTCCACTGGCCCCTACATCCCTCCCTATCTCTGTAACCTCCTCCAGCCCCTACATCCCTCCCTATCGCTGTAACCTCCTCCAGCCCACACAACCCTCCCTATCTCTGTAATCTCCTCCAGCCCCTTCAACCCTCCCTATCTCTATAACCTCCTCCAGCCCCTACAACCCTCCCTATCTCTGTAACCCCCTCCAGCCCCTACAACCCTCCCTATCTCTGTAACCTCCTCCACTCCCTCCAACCCTCCCTATCTCTGTAAACTCCTCCGGCCCCTACAACCCTCCCTATCTCTGTAACCTCCTCCAGCCCCCCCATCTCTATAACCTCCTTCAGCCCCTACAACCCTCCCTATCTCTGTAATCTCCTCCGGCCCCTACAACCCTCTCTATCTCTGTAACCTCCTCCAGCCCCTACAACCCTCCCTATCTCTGTAACCTCCTCCAGCCCCTACAACCCTCCCTATCTCTGTAACCTCCTCCAGCTCCTTCAACCCTCCCTATCTCTGTAACCTCCTCCAGCCCCTACAACCCTCCCTATCTCTGTAACCTCCTCTAGCTCCTACAACCCTCCCTATCTCTGTAACCTCCTACAGCCCCTACAACTCTCCCTATCTCTGTAAACTCCACCGGCCCCTACAACCCTCCCTATCTCTGTAACCTCCTCCAGCCCCTACATCCCTCCCTATCTCTGTAACCTCCTCCCGCACCTACAACCCTCCCTATCGCTGTAACCTCCTCCAGCCCACACAACCCTCCCTATCTCTGTAACCTCCTCCAGCCCCTACATCCCTCCCTATCTCTGTAACCTCCTCCAGCACCTACATCCCTCCCTATCTCTGTAACCTCCTCCCGCACCTACAGCCCTCCCTATCGCTGTAACCTCCTCCAGCCCACACAACCCTCCCTATCTCTGTAACCTCCTCCAGCCCCTACAACCCTCCCTATCTCTGTAAAAGAGGCTTTGGGTGTTGGGGGGGGGGGGGGGGGGGGGGTGGCAGAAGGAAGAGAGAATGGGGGGTAACTCGTCGCTCGTGAAACAATGTCAGTTGTGAGGAGGAATGTGTGAAGCCGAGTGAACTATGCCCACCGCATTGCTGAGAATGTAACCTGACAGATTGGCGATGAAATCCCATTAACCTATCAACCGTCTCATAGATTAATCAGCCAATCAGTCAGCCAGTTACAAGCTGCCTTTATGACCCGTTATTTATGACGTTCGCCATCAAATTCTCCCGGCTGAAGGATGCCCTGTCCAGGTTCGAGCGCGGCGAATTGGGACTCAGGTCCGTGAAACCGCCTCCCAACCGCTCGCCCTCCCGACCCAGAAATATATCGGATGCTCCTTCACCGCGGTCAAAACCCTGGGGGCTCCCTCCCTAACAGCACAGTGGGTGTGCCTACACCAGGCGGGACTGCGGCGGGTTCAAGATGGCGGCCCACCCAACAACTTTGTGGGCGGGCAGTTAGGGCTGGGCCATAAACGCCGGGCCAGTGACCCCCACATCCCGTCCATGGATAAAAACATGGAGAAAGTTCACAGCTGATTCCTGGGATGAAGGGGGTTCGATTCCCGAGGATGGGTTGAGCAGATTGGGGCCTGTAGCCATTGGGTGTTTTGAAGACGGAGAGGGGATCTTATTGGAGCATATTAGACTCTGAGGGGGGGGGGGGGGTTTGACAGGGTGGATGCGGAGAGGATGTTACCCCCCTTGTGGGTGTGGTGTAGACTGAGGGGGTGCAGGGCTCAGTTTGAGAATCAGGGGTGTCACCTGTTGAAGACAAGGAGGAATAAGGAAGAAATAGTGGGGCACCTGGAGGGAAATTGTCCCATTGGGCAGACGCAGCATGGGTTCATAAAGGTTACGTCGTGTCGGACTAATTTGGTAGAATTTTTTGAGGACGTTACCAGTGCAGTAGATAACGGGGAGCCAATGGATTTCCAGAAAGCTTTTGACAAGGTGCCACACAAAAGGTTGCTGCATAAACTAAAGATGCATGGCATTGAGGGTAAAGTGGTAGCATGGGTAGAGGATTGGTTAACTAACAGAAAGCAGAGAGTGGGGATAAATGGGTGTTTCTCTGGTTGGCAACCTGTAACTAGTGGGGTCCCTCAAGGATCAGTGTTGGGCCCGCAGTGGTTCACAATTTACATAGATGATTTGGAGTTGGGGACCGAGGGCAATGTGTCCAAGTTTGCAGACGACACTAAGATGAGTGGTAAAGCAAAGTGCAGAGGGTACCGGAAGTCTGCAGAAGGATTTGGATAGGTTAGGTGAATGGGCTAGGGTCTGGCAGATGGAATTCAATGTTGCCAAGTGTGAGGCTATCCATTTTGGGAGGAATAACAGCAGAATGGATTATTATTTAAACGGTAAGATGTTAAAACATGCTGCTGTGCAGAGGGACCTGGGTGTGCTGGTGCACGAGTCGCAAAAAGTTGGTGTGCAGGTGCAACAGGTGATTAAGAAGGCTAATCGAGTTTTGTCTTTCGTTGCTAGAGGGATGGAGTTCAAGACTAGAGAGATTATGCTGCAATTGTATAAGGTGTTGGTGAGGCCACATCTGGAGTTTTGTGTTCAGTTTTGGTCTCCTTACCTGAGAAAGGACATATTGGCACTGGAGGGAGTGCAGAGGAGATTCACTAGGTTGATCCCAGAGTTGAGGGGATTAGATTATGACGAGAGGTTGAGTAGACTGGGACTGTACTCATTGGAATCTAGAAGGATGAGGGGGGGATCTTATTGAAACATATAAAATTATGGAGGGAATAGATAGGATAGATGCGGGCAGGTTGTTTCCACTGGCGGGTGAAAGCAGAACTAGGGGGCATAGCCTCAAAATAACATGCCAGTGACTGATGGAAATGAGGCTATGACAGGTGAGGACCTTGAGAGGATTGTTATCACCAAGGAAGTAGTGATGGGCAAGCTAATGGGGCTAAAGGTAGACAAGTCTCCTGGACCTGATGGAATGCATCCCAGAGTGCTAAAAGAGATGGCTAGGGAAATTGCAAATGCACTAGTGATAATTTACCAAAATTCACTAGACTCTGGGATGGTCCCGGCGGATTGGAAATTAGCAAACGTGACACCACTGTTTAAAAAAAGAGGTAGTCAGAAAGCGGGTAATTATAGGCCAGTGAGCTTAACTTCGGTAGTAGGGAAGATGCTGGAATCTATCATCAAGGAAGAAATAGCGAGGCATCTGGATGGAAATTGTCCCATTGCACAGACGCAACATGGGTTCATAAAGGGCAGGTCGTGCCTAACTAATTTTTTGAGGACATTAACAGTGCGGTAGATAACGGGGAGCCAATGGATGTGGTATATCTGGATTTCCAGAAAGCCTTTGACAAGGTGCCACACAAAAGGTTGTTGCATAAGATAAAGATGCATGGCATTAAGGGGAAAGTAGTAGCATGGAGAGAGGATTGGTTAATTAATAGAAAGCAAAGAGTGGGGATTAATGGGTGCTTCTCTGGTTGGCAATCAGTAGCTAGTGGTGTCCCTCAGGGATCAGTGTTGGGCCCACAACTGTTCACAATTTACATAGATGATTTGGAATTGGGGACCAGGGCAATGTGTCCAAGTTTGCAGACGACACTAAGATAAGAGGTAAAGCAAAAAGTGCAGAGGATACTGGAAGTCTGCAGAGGGATTTGGATAGGCTAAGTGAATGGGCTAGAGTCTAGCAGATGGAATACAACGTTGACAAATGTGAGGTTACCCATTTTGGTAGGAATAACAGCAAAAGGGATTATTTAAATGAAAAAATATTAAAACATGCTGCTGTGCAGAGAGACCTGGGTGTGCTAGTGCATGAGTCGCAGAAAGTTGGTTTTCAGGTGCAACAGGTGATTAAGAAGGCAAATGGAATTTTGTCCTTCATTGCTAGAGGGATGGAGTTTAAGACTAGGGAGGTTATGCTGCAATTGTATAAGTTGTTCGTGAGGCCACACCTGGAGTATTGTGTTCAGTTTTGGTCTCCTTACTTGAGAAAGGACGTACTGGCACTGGAGGGTGTGCAGAGGAGATTCACTAGGTTAATCCCAGAGCTGAAGGGGTTGGATTACGAGGAGAGGTTGAGTAGACTGGGACTGTACTCGTTGGAATTTAGAAGGATGAGGGGGGATCTTATAGAAACATATAAAATTATGAAGGGAATAGATAGGATAGATGCGGGCAGGTTGTTTCCACTGGCGGGTGAAAGCAGAACTAGGGGGCATAGCCTCAAAATAAGGGGAAGTAGATTTAGGACTGAGTTTAGGAGGAACTTATTCACCCAAAGGGTTGTGAATCTCTGGAATTCCCTGCCCAGTGAAGCAGTAGAGGCTCCTTCATTGAATGTTTTTAAGATAAAGATAGTTTTTTGAAGAATAAAGGGATTAAGGGTTATGGTGTTCGGGCCGGTAAGTGGAGCTGAGTCCACAAAAGATCAGCCATGATCTCATTGAGTGGTGGAGCAGGCTCGAGGGGCCAGATGGCATACTCCTGCTCCTAGTTCTTATGTTCTAGGGGGCATAGCCTCAAAAAAGGGGAAGTAGATTTAGGACCGAGTTTAGGAGGAACTTCTTCACCCAAAGGGTTGTGAATCTCTGGAATTCCTTGCCCAGTGAAGCAGTTGAGGCTCCTTCTTTAATCGTTTTTAAGAAAAAGATAGATACCTTTCTAAAGAATAAAGGGATTCGGGGATATGGTGTATGGGCCGGAGAGTGAAGCTGAGTCCACAAAGATCAGCCATGATCTCATTGAATGGCGGAGCAGGCTCGAGGGGCCAGGTGGCCGACTCCTGCTCCTAGTTCTTATGTTCTTACAAATTTCTTCTCCGCGAGCGTGGTCGGTCTGTGGATCTCTGGACCGTCGAGGAGTGGGCCGCCGTGGCCACAGCGCTCGGGCACACTTACCGTTTGACGCCGTCGCGTGGGGGTTGCTGTCGTTCCGGGTATTCTCAAACTTTAACGGGCGGTGTAGTTTGAAGAGGGAGTGGCCCCTTGTGGGGACCAGTGCCCAGCACAATAAAAGACAAGATGGCAATGGGGGAAAATTGAAACGTTAAAAAATGAAACGTTAAAAAAATGATCGCTGGGCGAGGGGGGTGGGTCAAGAAAGAAACTCATCCCCCGCGGTGCCCACCAGGCACGGGAGGAGACATTGCCGGTTCCGACAACAAAATAACCCAGCAGCTGTACGGGCACGCTCTGTGTGGGGAGTGTAATATGTGTGTGCGGCTGGGATGAGTGTGTGTGGGGAGTGTAATGTGTGTGCGCGGCTGGGATGAGTGTGTGTGGGGAGTGTAATGTGTGTGCGCGGCTGGGATGAGTGTGTGGGGAGTGTAATGTGTGTGCGCGGCTGGGATGAGTGTGTGTGGGGAGTGTAATGTGTGTGTGCGGCTGGGATGAGTGTGTGTGGGGAGTGTAATGTGTGTGCGCGGCTGGGATGAGTGTATGTGGGGAGTGGTGTGTGCGGCTGGGATGAGAGTGTGTGTGTGGGGAGTGTAATGTGTGCGCGTGTGGGGAGTGCAATGTGTGCGTGCGGCTGGGATGAGTGTGTGTGGGGAGTGTACTGTGTGTGCGGCTGGGATGTGTGTGTGTGGCTGGGATGAGTGTGTGTGGGGAGTGTAATGTGTGGGTGCGGCTGGGATGAGTGTGTGTGGGGAGTGTAATGTGTGTGCGCGGCTGGGATGAGTGTATGTGGGGAGTGGTGTGTGCGGCTGGGATGAGAGTGTGTGTGTGTGGGGAGTGTAATGTGTGCGCGTGTGGGGAGTGCAATGTGTGCGTGCGGCTGGGATGAGTGTGTGTGGGGAGTGTACTGTGTGTGCGGCTGGGATGCGTGTGTGGGGAGTGTAATGTGTGTGCGGCTGGGATGAGTGTGTGTGTGGGGAGTGTACTGTGTGTGCGGCTGGGATGAGTGTGTGGGGAGTGTACTGTGTGTGCGGCTGGGATGAGTGTGTGTGTGGGGAGTGTAATGTGTGTGTGTGGCTGGGATGAGTGTGTGCAGGGAGTGTAATGTGGGTGTGCGGCTGGGATGAGTGTGTGTGGGGAGTGTAATGTGTGGGTGCGGCTGGGATGAGTGTGTGTGGGGAGTGTAATGTGTGTGCGCGGCTGGGATGAGTGTATGTGGGGAGTGGTGTGTGCGGCTGGGATGAGAGTGTGTGTGTGTGGGGAGTGCAATGTGTGTGTGGCTGGGATGTGTGTGCGGGGAGTGTACTGTGTGTGCGGCTGGGATGAGTGTGTGTGGGGAGTGTAATGTGTGGGTGCGGCTGGGATGAGTGTGTGTGGGGAGTGTAATGTGTGTGCGCGGCTGGGATGAGTGTGTGTGTGGGGAGTGTAATGTGTGCGCGTGTGGGGAGTGCAATGTGTGTGTGCGGCTGGGATGAGTGTGTGTGTGGGGAGTGTACTGTGCGTGCGGCTGGGATGTGTGTGTGGGGAGTGTACTGTGTGTGCGTGTGGGGAGTGTAATGTGTATGTGCGGCTGGGATGAGTGTGTGTGGGGAGTGTAATGTGTGTACGGCTGCAGCTGGTCAGCCTCCCGAGTGTCGATCACGGACCCGGCCAAACCCGCACCGTCTCTCATTGGAATCGATTGTGTTCCACGTGACGAACGGTGCTAGCCCCTCCACAGTCGCTGAATCAGTCCAGGTGCATAAGACCAGAAGACATCGGAGCAGAATTAGACCACTCGGCCCATCGAGTCTGCTCCCATTCAATCATGGCTGATATTTTTCTCATCCCCATTCTCCTGCCTTCTCCCCATAACTCCCGACCCCCTCATTAATCAAGAACCTATCCATCTGTCTTAAAGACACTCAGTGATTTGGCCTCCACAGCCTTCTGCTGCAAAGAGTTCCACAGATTCACCACCCTCTGGCTGAAGAAATTCCTTCTCATCTCTTGTTTTAAAGGAGCGTCCCTTCAGTCTGAGGCTGTGTCCTCTGGTTCTAGTTTTTCCTACAAGTGGAAACATCCTCCCCACGTCCACTCTATCCAGGCCTCGCAGTCTCCTGTAAGTTTCAATAAGATCCCCCCTCATCCTTCTAAACTCCGAGTACAGACCCAGAGTCCTCAAACGTTCCTCACACGACAAGCTCTTCATTCCAGGGATCATTCTTGTGAACCTCCTCTGGCCCCTTTCCAAGGCCAGCACATCCTTCCTTAGATACGGGGCCCAAAACTGCTCAATACTCCAAATGGGGTCTAACCAGAGCCTTGTACAGCCTCAGAAGTACATCCCTGCTCTTGTATTCTGGCCCTCTCGACATGAATGCTCACATTGCATTTGCCTTCCTAACTGCCGACTGAACCTGCACGTTAACCTTAAGAGAATCGTGAACAAGGACTCCCAAGTCCATTCGTGCTTCTGCTTTCCGAAGCATTTTCCCATTTAGAAAATAGTCTCTGCCTCCATTCCTCCTTCCAAAGTGCATAACCTCACACTTTTCCACATTGTATTTCATCTGCCTCTTCTTTGCCCACTCTCCTCGCCTGACCAAGTCCTTCTGCAGCCCCCTTGCTTCCTCAATACCACCTGTCCCTCTACAGATCATTGTAGCATCTGCAAACTTAGCAACAGTGCCTTCAGTACCTTCTTCCAGATCATTAATGTATATTGTAAATGTTGTAGTCCCAGCACAGACCCCTGAGGTACACCACTAGTCACCGGCTGCCATCCTGAAAAAGACCCCTCAATCTCCACTCTCTGCCTTCTGCCAATCCTCTATCCATGCCAGGATCTTACCCTGAACACCATGGGCTCTTAACTTTATTTCAGTCTCCTGCGCGGCATCTTGTCAAAGGCCTTCTGGAAATCTAAATAAATCACGATATAGAGATGCCGGCGTTGGACTGGGGTGAGCACAGTAAATAGTCTTACAACACCAGGTTAAAAATCACTAGCTTTCGGAGCACTGCTCCTTCTTCAGGTGAATGACGAGGCATGTTCCAGTAACATATATATGCGAGCATTTGCAGGTCATCAAGTCTTTACAGAGCACGTCCACTGGTTCTCCTTTGTCTAACTTCCTTGTTACCTCTTCAAAGAACAGGTTTCTCAGACACCACCTCCCTTTGACGACACTGTGCTGACTCAGTCCTATTTTACCATGCACTTCCAAGTGCTTTGCGATCTCCTCTTTAATAAGACTAAAATCTTACCAATGACAGCGCCAGTTTTACTGTCGTGAATGTCCACAAATCCCACCCATTATTTCACTGGAGGGGGCTCAGATAGAGGGCAGAGTCTCAGAATAAAGGCACTGATTAAAGACCGCGGTGAGGAGGAATTTCTTCTGAGGTTGTGTCATTCAACGCCTTGGCACCAGGAACTTTTTTGGGGGAGGGGCGGTCTTCAAGTATATTCAAGGCGAAGATAGAATTTTGGCCAGAGGGAACCAAGGATTATGGGAAAGGGCAGGAAAGTGGATTTGAGGAAAGTCGGATCAGTCACTATCCTCTGGAATGGTGGAGCAGGCTTGAGGGGCCGAATCGCCTTACTCTGGGCCTACAGAGGCCCCCCACCCCTCCCTCTTTATACCTACCTCGACGATTTACAAGCAATTTTACATTGGACTTATGAAAACGACAGCCGTTCAGCAAACAAATACAGGAGTCGTGATATTCAGACAACCCACTCGTGCAGACCTTGGTTTAAACAGCTGACAACGGAGGGAATGTCTGGCAGCGACAAAAAACAGGTTCAGCAACCAACCACCTAGGCCACTGCACCTCCCGCCCTCGGCCACAAAATGGCCACCGCACCTCCCGCCCTCGGCCACAAAATGGCCACCGCACCTCCCGCCCTCGGCCACAAAATGGCCACCGCACCTCCCGCCCTCGGCCACAAAATGGCCACCTCACCTCCCGCCCTCGGCCACAAAATGGCCACCGCACCTCCCGCCCTCGGCCACAAAATGGCCACCGCACCACCCACCCTCAGCCACAAAATGGCCACCACACCTCCCGCCCTCGGCCACAAAATGGCCACCGCACCTCCCGCCCTCGGCCACAAAATGGCCACCGCACCTCCCGCCCTCGGCCACAAAATGGCCACCGCACCTCCCGCCCAGCAAGTGCTTTCGACTGCAATTCCTCACACGACTGCTAATCAGGAATGTAGGTCAGCTTATTACGGCGACAGCCACTGGCTGAAAACACGCGAAATTCAAGCAGGATTGCCGAAAAGCCAACTTTTCCATCCAATTCGGTAACAAGAACCATTGAGCCAGTGTTCAAGATTGCATTTTATTTCACAGCACATTTTACAACAAAAAAAGGGAGACCCCGGCTCCCTCTCCACACCTCTTTAGCTCAGCTGACAATCCCAGTCCATCGTGCTCCCACAGCCACCCCCCCCCCCCCCAACCTCGTCCCATTCACAGCAAGGTTTGTACAGAACTGTACACGAGCAGGCCGCTCCATACCAACGTTTCCGCGTCATCCTTCTCCGGCCCACATCGGCCGTTACTTCACCGTGGCTGGGATCAAAATCCTGGAACTCCCTCCCTAACAGCACTGTGCGTGTACCTACGCCACAGGGAACTGCAGCAGGTTCAAGATGGCGGCTCACCCATCAACATCACGAGGGGCAGTTAGGAACCACCTTCTTCGGATCTCTCCCACCCCCACACGCCAGTGCCCAGCAAGCGTCTCAATTTCACCCGATGTCAGAGGTTTGTTCGCTTCCTTTCCTCGGGTCACATCACGAAGACCTGTAAAGGGAGAAAGAGGTTCAGATCCCCAACTTTCACCTCGGATACTTGGCTAATTTAACTTTCGTTTTTTAAAAATTTGCAGGCCCAATCATGTCTACTCTCCGCTCCCCAGCACGCTCGCTGAAGCAGCCACATGTCATCAGCACCCCATCCACCACCTTTGACATTCACTCCCTCCCATCGACAGCCGTGTGCACCGTCTACAAGACGCGCCGCTGCCACTTGCCTTCGAAAGCACCTTCCAAACCCGCCACCTCTACCGTCTAGAAGGACGAGGGCAGCAGCAGACGCACGGGGAACATCACCGCCTGCAAGCACCCCCCCCCCCCACCGAGCCGCTCACCACCCCGACTCGGAAATATATCGGCCATTCCTTTGCTGTCGCTGGGGTCAAAATCCAGGGAACTCCCTCCCTAACAGCACGGTGGATGTACCTACACCACAACAGAGTGCAGAGGGTTCGAGGTGGCAGCTCACCCACCACCTTTGAGGGGCAATAAATGCTGGGCCTAACAGCAAGGCCCACAGCCCATGAACACATATAAAAGCCCCCCCCCCGTGCAGACTGGAATGAGAAATCTCCCTTCTCCAAACCCCCCCCCCCCACCACACACTTTGCAAACCCCACCCAGGAGGGGGCAGTGGACAGATCATGCTGGGGACATGGCACGATGCCAGCAACCAGGTGTCACAGCCAATGAGGATAGGACCAGAAGATGGCAGCTTGCTGGTACCGAAGACTTGTGCGCTGTGATTTTTCTGCCTCGCTTATAAACACGCTCAGGCCACAGACAGACGCAGGCGTGACAAGAAATGGAGGGCGCAGGAAATGCTCCAGAATTCTGGTGCTAACAAAACTCAACACGGCACAATCCCCAAACACAGCAGAGTCATTGGGGCATTTCGATTTCCTTTATTCTTCCAAGAGGGATGTGGGGCATCGCGGGGCAAGGCCCAGCATTTGTTGACCATCCTTAATTGCCCCTTGGAGTGTTCATAGAATCAACACGTGGAAACGGAGGCCATTCAGTCTACCCCAACCGTCCGAAAGAGAACCCTACCCAGGCCCACTCCACCCCCATAACCCCACCCAACCTGCACAGCACACCCAATCCACCTAACCCGCACATCTTTGGACAGTGCGAGGAAACCAGAGCACCCGGAGGAAACCCATGCAGACACAGGGGGGGGGGGGAAAACGTGCAGACTCTGCACAGACAGTGACCCATGTCAGGAATCTAACCTGGGACCCGGGAGCTGTGAAGTAACAATGCTAACCACTGCTAGCCTCTCGATTGCTAGCCCAGGGAGATTCCCATTACCTCACGCTGTGTCCCCCCTGTGGACAAGTCAAACAGGGGCACTTACCAGTGAGGATAACGCGATCATTTCCACTGGAGGCTGAAGGACGGCACTGGAGTCACATTGCACGGTTGATGTGGGAAGATGATCAGTGATCAATTGGGTACAGGATTGGGCAGGATAATATCCCAATGACCTCCCCCAGAAACATTGCAATGTGTCTCGGCTCCACTACTGGACATTGTTCAACCTCGCTCTGTGAAGAGACAGATGATAGTATTAGAGACATTATTCACTCCCCCACAGAAATCTCACTGAACAAGCCGGTCACCCCCATTACACAAGAAATAAGAGAACACAACTCAGCCCATCAAGCCTGAGCACAGCACGATCCCAGTAACCGGGTGTCACAGCCAATGAGGATAGGACCAGAAGATGGCAGCTTGCTGGTACCGAAGACTTGTGCGCTGTGATTTTTCTGCCTCGCTTATAAACACGCACAGGCCACAGACAGGCACAGGCGTGACAAGAACTGGAGGGCGCAGGGGGAAACAGCCTTAGCTTAAAGAGCAACGGGGGTCCAGAGGCTGTGGCCCAGCTGGAACCCAGTGCTCCAGAATGCCGGTGTTAACAAAGCTCAACACGGCACAATCCCCAAACACAGCCGAGTCATTGGAGAATTTCTATTTCCTTTGTACTCCCAAGAGGGATGTGGGGCATCGCTGGGCCAAGCCCAGCATTTGTTGTCCTCCCCAATGCCCCATGAACCGTGTTCATAGAATCAACTACAGAACAGAAGGAACCCATTCAGCCCATCACATCAGCCCCAACCCTCCAAAAGAGAACCCCACCCTCGGCACACTCCCCCACAGTAACCTAACCTGCACATCTTTGGACACGAAGGGACAATTTAGCACGTCCGATCAACCCAACCTGCACATCTTTGGACTGTGGGAGCAAACCGGAGCACCCGGAAGAAACCCACGCAGACACGTGGGGGAGAACGTGCAGACTCCAGTCACCCGAGGCCGGAATCGAACCCAAGCGCTGTGAGGCAGCAGTAATAACCGCCATGCCACACCCAGCCGATTTGAGGCGGCGGTTAAGGCGCCCACATTGCTGTGTGGGGGGTCTGGAGTCACATGTAGGCCAGACCAGGGTAAGGACAGCAGATTACCCCCTTTCCCTAAAGGGGACATCAGAGAACCAGATGGCTTTTTTTTTTTACGACAATCAATGATCGATGTCACAGTCGCCGTTACCGAGACCTGAGGTTTAGAATTCCAGATTTTGTTAATCAAATTAAAATTGCAGCAGCCACCGTGGTGGAGTGCGAACACGCGTATCCCCGGAACACCAACCGGGGGGGGGGGGTCTGGATTGCCCAGGGACATTACCGTGTCCCACCCCCCCGAGTGGACAAGTGAAACAGGGGCACTTACCAGTGAGGATAACACAATCATTTCCACTGGATGCTGAAGGACAGCACTGGAGTCACATTGCACGGTTGATGTGGGAAGATGATCAGTGATCAATTGGGTACAGGATTGGGCAGGACAATATCCCAATGACCTCCCCCAGAAACATTGCAATGTGTCTCGGCTCCACTACTGGACATGTTCAACCTCGCTCTGTGAAGAGACAGATGATAGTATTAGAGACATTCTTCACCCCCCCCCACAGAAAGCTCACTCAACAAGCCAGTCACCCCCATTACACAAATAAGAGAACACAACTCAGCCCATCAAGCCTGAGCACAGCACGATCCCAGTAACCGGGTGTCTCAGCCGATGAGGATAGGACCAGAAGATGGCAGCTCGCTGGTACCGAAGACTTTTGCGCTGAGATTTTTCTGCCTCACTTATAAACACGCACAGGCCACAGACAGACGCAGGCGTGACAAGAACTGGAGGGCGCAGGGGGAAACAGCCTTAGCTTAATGAGCAACGGGTGTCCAGAGGCTGTGGCCCAGCTGGAACCCAGTGCTCCAGAATGCCGGTGTTAACAAAGCTCAACACGGCACAATCTCCAAACACGGCCGAGTCATTGGGGAATTTCTATTTCCTTTATTCTTCCATGAGGTTTGCAGGGTGTCACTGGGCAAGGCCCAGCATTTGTTGACCAGAATCAATGCGATTCAGCACAGAGTCTACACCGACCCTCTGAAAGGGAACCGTACCCTCGGCGCACTCCCTCGAAGTAACCTAACCTGCACTTCTTTGGACACGAAGGGCAATTTATCACAGCCAATGCACCTAACCTGTACATCTTTGGACTGTGGGAGGAAACCGGAGCACCCGGAGGAAACACAGACACCGGGGGGGGGCATGCAAACTGCATTCACCCGAGGTTGGAATCAAACCCAGGTGCTGTGAGGCATTAGTGGTGGGCCATGCCTCACCCAGTCATTTGAGGCGGCAGTTAAGTCGACCACAACGCTCTGCACATGGGGGGGGGTCACATGTAGGCCAGACCGGGCTAAGGACGGCAGATCTCCCCCTCTCCCCTAAAGGGTACATTAGTGAACCAGATGGGTTCTTTTTAACGACAATCTATGATCGTTGTCATGCTCACTGTTACAGAGTCTGAGCTTTATAATTCCAGATCTCATTCAAATTGATACTTCAGCAGCCGCCGTGGTGGAGTTCGAACACGTGAACTCCTGGAACACTAACCGGGGGGCATCTAGATTACTAGCCCAGGGACATGACCATTAAATCACCGTGACTCTCTCTCCTCCCCTCCCCCCCCCCCCGTGAGCAAGTCAAACAGGGGCACTTACCAGTGAGGATAACCCGACCATTTCCACTGGAGGCTGCAGGACGGCACTGGAGTCACATTGCACGGTAGATGTGGGAAGATGATCAGTGATCAATTAGGGACAGGACAATATCCCAATGACCTCCCCAGAAACATTGCAATGTGTCTCGGCTCCACTACTGGACATTGTTCAACCTCGCTCTGTGAAGAGACAGATGATAGTATTCGAGACATTATTCACTCCCCCACAGAAATCGCACTCAACAAGCCGGTCACCCCCATTACACAAGAAATAAGAGAACACAACTCAGCCCATCAAGCCTGAGCACAGCACGATCCCAGTAACCGGGTGTCTCAGCCGATGAGGATAGGACCAGAAGATGGCAGCTTGCTGGTACCGAAGACTTGTGCGCTGAGATTTTTCTGCCTCGCTTATAAACACGCACAGGCCACAGACAGGCGCAGGCGTGACAAGAACTGGAGGGCGCAGGGGGAAACAGCCTTAGCTTAATGAGCAACGGGTGTCCAGAGGCTGTGGCCCAGCTGGACCCCAGTGTTCCAGAATGCCGGTGTTAACAAAGCTCAACACGGCACAATCCCCAAACACGGCAGAGTCATTGGGGAATTTCGATTTCCTTTATTCTTCCAAGAGGGATGTGGGGCATCGCGGGGCAAGGCCCAACATTTGTTGACCATCCTTAATTGCCCCATGAACTGTGTTCATAGAATCAACTACAGAACAGAAGGAACCCATTCAGCCCATCACATCAGCCCCAACCCTCCAAAAGAGAACCCCACCCTCAGGCCCACTCCCCCGCAGTAACCTAACCTGCACATCTTTGGACACTAAGGGACAATTTAGCACGGCTGATCCACCTTAACCTGCACAACTTTGGACTGTGGAAGCAAACCAGAGCACCCGGAAGTAACCCACGCAGACACGGGGGGAGAACGTGCAGACTCCAGTCACCCGAGGCCAGAATCGAACCCAAGCGCTGTGAGGCAGCAGTGCTAACCGCCATGCCTCACCCAGTCGATTTGAGGCGGCAGTTAAGGCGACCACTTTGCTGTGTGGGTGGGGGGGGGGTCTGGAGTCACATGTAGGCCAGACCGGGGTAAGGACAGATTCCCCCTTTCCCTAAAGGGGACATCAGAGAACCAGATGGCTTTTTTTTTTTAACGACAATCAATGATCGATGTCACGGTCGTCGTTACCGAGACTGAGGTTTATAATTCCAGATTGTTAATCAAATTAAAATTGCAGCAGCCACTGCGGTGGAGTGCGAACACGCGTATCCCCGGAACACTAACCGGGGGGGGGGGGGGGGGGTCTGGATTGCCCAGGGACATGACCATTGCATCACCGTGTCCCACATCCGCCCCCCCCCCCCCGCCCCCCAGTGGACAAGGAGCACTTACCAGTGAGGATAACCCAATCATTTCCACTGGAGGCTGAAGAACAGCACTGGAGTCACATTGCACGGTAGATGTGGGAAGATGATCAGTGATCAATTGGGTACAGGATTGGGCAGGATAATATCCCAATGACCTCCCCCAGAAACATTGCAATGTGTCTCAGCTCCACTACTGGACATTGTTCAACCTCGCTCTGTGAAGAGACAGATGATAGTATTAGAGACATGATTCACTCCCCCACAGAGAGCTCACTCAACAAGCCGGTCACCCCCCATTACACAAGAAATAAGAGAACACAACTCAGCCCATCAAGCCTGAGCACAGCACGATCCCAGTAACCGGGTGTCTCAGCCGATGAGGATAGGACCAGAAGATGGCAGCTCGCTGGTACCGAAGACATTTGCGCTGAGATTTTTCTGCCTCGCTTATAAACACGCACAGGCCACAGACAGACGCAGGCGTGACAAGAACTGGAGGGCGCAGGGGGAAACAGCCTTAGCTTAAATGAGCAACGGGTGTCCAGAGGCTGTGGCCCAGCTGGAACCCAGTGCTCCAGAATGCCGGTGTTAACAAAGCTCAACACGGCACAATCCCCAAACACGGCCGAGTCATTGGGGAATTTCTATTTCCTTTATTCTTCCATGAGGTTTGCAGGGCGTCACTGGGCAAGGCCCAGCATTTGTTGACCAGAATCAAAGCGATTCAGCAGAGTCTACACCGACCCTCTGAAAGGGAACCGTACCCTCGGCCCACTCCCTCGAAGTAACCTAACCTGCACTTCTTTGGACACGAAGGGCAATTTGTCATAGCCAATGCACCTAACCTGTACATCTTTGGACTGTGGGAGGAAACCGGAGCACCCGGAGGAAACACACATACACGGGGGGGGGGGGACACATGCAAACTGTATTCACCCGAGGCTGGAATCAAACCCAGGTGCTGTGAGGCAGCAGTGGTGGGCCAAGCCTCACCCAGTCATTTGAGGCGGCTGTTAAGTCGACCACAACGCTCTGCCGTGAGGGGGGGGGTCACATGTAGGCCAGACCGGGGTAAGGACGGCAGATCTCCCCCTCTCCCCTAAAGGGTACATTAGTGAACCAGATGGGTTTTTTTTAACGACAATCTATGATCGTTGTCATGGTCACTGTTAGAGTGAGCTTTATAATGCCAGATCTCATTCAAATTGATATTTCAGCAGCCGCCGTGGTGGAGTTCGAACACGTGAACTCCCGGAATACTAACCGGGGGGCATCTAGATTACTAGCCCAGGGACATGACCATTACATCACCATGACTCTCTCTCTCTCCCCCTCCCCCCCATGAGCAAGTCAAACAGGGGCACTTACCAGTGAGGATAACCCGATCATTTCCACTGGAGGCTGAAGAACAGCACTGGAGTCACATTGCACGGTTGATGTGGGAAGATGATCAGTGATCAATTGGGTACAGGATTGGGCAGGACAATATCCCAATGACCTCCCCCAGAAACATTGCAGTGTGTCTCGGCTCCACTACTGGACATTGTTCAACCTCGCTCTGTGAAGAGACAGATGATAGTATTAGAGACATTATTCACTCCCCCACAGAGAGCTCACTCAACAAGCCGGTCACCCCCATTACACAAGAAATAAGAGAACACAACTCAGCCCATCAAGACCGAGCACAGCACGATCCCAGTAACCGGGTGTCACAGCCAATGAGGATAGGACCAGAAGATGGCAGCTTGTTGGTACCGAAGACTTGTGCGCTGTGATTTTTCTGCCTCGCTTATAAACACGCACAGGCCACAGACAGGCGCAGGCGTGACAAGAACTGGAGGGCGCAGGGGGAAACAGCCTTAGCTTAAAGAGCAACGGGTGTCCAGAGGCTGTGGCCCAGCTGGACCCCAGTGCTCCAGAATGCCGGTGTTAACAAAGCTCAACACGGCACAATCCCCAAACACGGCCGAGTCACTGGGGAATTTCTATTTCCTTTATTCTTCCATGAGGTTTGCAGGGCGTCACTGGGCAAGGCCCAGCATTTGTTGACCAGAATCAAAGCGATTAAGCACAGAGTCTACACCGACCCTCTGAAAGAGAACCGTACCCTCGGCCCACTCCCTCGAAGTAACCTAACCTGCACTTCCTTGGACACGAAGGGCAATTTATCACAGCCAATGCACCTAACCTGTACTTCTTTGGACTGTGGGAGGAAACCAGAGCACCCGGAGGAAACACAGACACCGGGGGGGATGGGGGGGGATGCAAACTGCATTCACCTGAGGCTGGAATCAAACCCAGGTGCTGTGAGGCAGTAGTGGTGGGCCATGCCTCACCCAGTCATTTGAGGCGGCTGTTAAGTCGACCACAACACTCTGCACGTGAGGGGGGGGGGTGGGGGTCACATGTAGGCCAGACCGGGGTAAGGACGGCAGATCTCCCCCTCTCCCCTAAAGGGTACATTAGTGAACCAGATGTGTTTTTTTTTAAACGACAATCTATGATCGTTGTCATGCTCACTGTTACAGAGTCTGAGCTTTATAATTCCAGATCTCATTCAAATTGACATTTCAGCAGCCGCCGTGGTGGAGTTCGAACACATGAACTCCCGGAATACTAACCGGGGGGGCATCTAGATTACTAGCCCAGGGACTTGACCATTACATCAAGGTGTCCCGCACCCCCACCCCCCCAGCGGACAAGTGAAACAGGAGCACTTACCAGTGAGGATAACCCAATCATTTCCACTGGAGGCTGCAGGACGGCACTGGAGTCACATTGCACGGTTGATGTGGGAAGATGATCAGTGATCAATTAGGGACAGGATTTGGCAGGACAATATCCCAATGATTGTAGATGTGTAGAAGATTGTAGTTTAGTCGGGCAGTATGGTCGGCGCGGGCTTGGAGGGCCGAAGGGCCTGTTCCTGTGCTGTACATTTCTTTGTTCTTTGTTCTTCTTTGACCTCCCCGAGAAACATTGCAATGTGTCTCGGCTCCGCTACTGGACATGTTCAACCTCGCTCTGTGAAGAGACAGATGATAGTATTAGAGACATTATTCACTCCCCCAGAGAGCTCACTCAACAAGCCAGTCACCCCCATTACACAAGAAATAAGAACACAACTCAGCCAATCAAGCCTGAGCACAGCACGATCCCAGTAGAGCACAGCACGATCCCAGTAACCGGTGTCTCAGCCAATGAGGATAGGACCAGAAGATGGCAGCTCGCTGGTACCGAAGACATTTGCGCTGAGATTTTTCTGCCTCGCTTATAAACACGCACAGGTCACAGACAGACAGGCGTGACAAGAACTGGAGGGCGCAGGGGGAAACAGCCTTAGCTTAAAGTGCAACGGGGGTCCAGAGGCTGCGGCCCAGCTGGACCCCAGTGCTCCAGAATGCCGGTGTTAACAAAGCTCAACACGGCACAATCCCCAAACACGGCAGAGTCATTGGGGGAATTATCGATTTCCTTAATTCTTCCAAGAGGAATGTGGGGCATCGCGGGGCAAGGCCCAGCATTTGTTGACCATCCTTAATAGCCCCTTGGAGTGTTCATAGAATCAACGCGTGGAAACGGAGGCCATTCAGTCTACCCCAACCGTCCGAAAGAGAATCCGACCCAGGCCCACTCCACCCCCATAACCCTAGCCAACCTGCACAGCACACCCAATCCACCTAACCTGCACATCTTTGGACAGCGGGACAATTTAGCACAGCCAATCCACCTAACCCGCACATCTTTGGACAGTGCGAGGAAACCGGAGAACCCAGAGGAAACCCACGCAGACACGGGGGGGGGGGGGGGGGGGGGGGGGGGGAAACGTGCAGACTCCGCACAGACGGTGACCCATGTCGGGAATCTAACCTGGGACCCGGGAGCTGTGAAGTAACAATGCTAACCACTGCTAGCCTCTAGATTGCTAGCCCAGGGAGATTCCCATTACCTCACGCTGTGACCCCCCCCGTGAGCAAGTCAAACAGGGGCACTTACCAGTGAGGATAACCCGACCATTTCCACTGGAGGCTGAAGGACGGCACTGGAGTCACATTGCACGGTAGATGTGGGAAGATGATCAGTGATCAATTAGGGACAGGATTGGACAGGTCAATATCCCAATGACCTCCCCGAGAAACATTGCAATGTGTCTCGGCTCCACTACTGGACATTGTTCAACCTCGCTCTGTGAAGAGACAGATGATAGTATTAGAGACATTATTCACTCCCCCACAGAGAGCTTACTCAACAAGCCAGTCACCCCCCATTACACAAGAAATAAGAGAACACAACTCAGCCCATCAAGCCTGAGCACAGCACGATCCCAGTAACCGGGTGTCTCAGCCGATGAGGATAGGACCAGAAGATGGCAGCTTGCTGGTACCGAAGACTTTTGCGCTGAGATTTTTCTGCCTCGCTTATAAACACGCACAGGCCACAGACAGGCGCAGGCGTGACAAGAACTGGAGGGCGCAGGGGGAAACAGCCTTAGCTTAAAGAGCAACGGGTGTCCAGAGGCTGTGGCCCAGCTGGACCCCAGTGCTCCAGAATGCCGGTGTTAACAAAGCTCAACACGGCACAATCCCCAAACACGGCAGAGTCATTGGGGAATTTCTATTTCCTTTATTCTTCCATGAGGTTTGCAGGGCGTCACTGGGCAAGGCCCAGCATTTGTTGACCAGAATCAAAGCGATTCAGCACAGAGTGTACACCGACCCTCTGAAAGAGAACCGTACCCTCAGCCCACTCCCTCGAAGTAACCTAACCTGCACTTCTTTGGACACGAAGGACAATTTATCACAGCCAATGCACCTAACCTGTACTTCTTTGGACTGTGGGAGGAAACCGGAGCACCCGGAGGAAACACAGACATGGGGGGGGGGGGGGGGGGGGGGGGGGGGGGCGGACGACATGCAAACTGCATTCACCCGAGGCTGGAATCAAACCCAGGTGCTGTGAGGCAGCAGTGGTGGGCCAAGCCTCACCCAGTCATTTGATGCGGCAGTTAAGTCGACCACAACGCTCTGCACGTGAGGGGGGGGGGGTCACATGTAGGCCAGACCGGGGTAAGGACGGCAGATCTCCCCCTCTCCCCTAAAGGGTACATTAGTGAACCAGATGTGTTTTTTTTAAACAACAATCTATGATCGTTGTCATGCTCACTGTTACAGAGTCTGAGCTTTATAATTCCAGATCTCAGTCAAATTGATATTTCAGCAGCCGCCGTGGTGGAGTTCGAACACGTGAACTCCTGAACACTAACCGGGGGGCATCTAGATTACTAGCCCAGGACTTGACCATTACATCAACGTGTCCCCGCACCCCGCCCCCCCCCCCAGCGGACAAGTGAAACAGGAGCACTTACCAGTGCGGATAACCCGATCATTTCCACTGGATGCTGAAGGACAGCACTGGAGTCACATTGCACCGGTAGATGCGGGAAGATGATCAGTGATCAATTCGGTACAGGATTGGGCAGGACAATATCCCAATGACCTCCCCCAGAAACATTGCAATGAGTCTCGGCTCCACTACTGGACATTGTTCAACCTCGCTCTGTGAAGAGACAGATGATAGTATTAGAGACATTATTCACCCCCCCCCCCCCCCCCCAAACAGAAATCTCACTCAACAAGCTGGTCACCCCCATAACACAAGAAATAAGAGAACACAACTCAGCCCATCAAGCCTGAGCACAGCACGATCCCAGTAACCGGTGTCTCAGCCAATGAGGATAGGACCAGAAGATGGCAGCTCGCTGTACCGAAGACTTTTGCGCTGAGATTTTTCTGCCTCCCTTATAAACACACAGGCCACAGACAGACGCAGGCACGACAAGAAGTGGAGGGCACATGGGGAAACAGCCTTAGCTTAAAGAGCAATGGGGGTACAGAGGCTGCACAGCAGCACAGTGGTGAGCAGTTTCGGTGGGGTCACAGGGATGGAGCAGGGGAGTGGGCTTAGGGTAGGGTTCTCCTTTGGAAGGTTGGCGGAGACCCCATGTTCTGAACAGCCTCGTTCTGCACTGTAGCTGATTCTACAAACACCGTCAGTCGGGATGGTCAACAAATGCTGGGCCATGCTCACAACAGCACAGTAGTTAGCACTGTTGCTTCACAGCACCAGGGTCACGGGTTCGATTCCCGGCTTGGGTCACTGTCTGTGCGGAGTTTGCACCTTCTCCCCCCGTGTCAGCGTGGGTTTCCTCCCACAAGTCCCGAAAGATGTGCTTGTTGGGTGAATTGGACATTCTGAGTTCTCCCTCTGTGTCCCCGAACAGGCGCCGGAATGTGGCGACGAGGGGATTTTCACAGTAACTTCATTGCAGTGTTAATGTGAGCCTACGTCTGACCAATAAATTGTTACGTGACAATTGTTACTTTATCAAGAGTTACAAAGCCAGGGCTCAGAGTGTGGACAGGGGGCAAACCTCTAACCCAGCTCCTTGCCTGCTCCAAAAACCAATTCAAATTGAATCCAATTCACGGTTCACAAAAGAGAGACATACCAGATCCAGGCATCTCACACGACCTCGCGCTTATCTCAGCCAAAGGCCGAGAAGTGATTGGCATGTGGCAATTGTGACGTGACTCAGCTGGACCCTGCGGAAGGTTCCAGAATGCCGGTGCTATCAAAGCTGAACCCTGCACAAGGGGCAGCACGGTGCACAGTGGTTGCCTACGGCGCTGAGGACCCGGTCTGAATCCCGGCCCTGGGTCACTGTCCGTGTGGAGTTGGCACATTCTTCCCCGTGTCTGCGTGGGTTTCACCCCCCAACCCAAAAAGATGTGCAGGCGGATTGGCCGCGCTAAATACCCCTTAATTGGAAAAAAATAATTGGGTACAGTAAATTTATTTTTAAAAACTACAGAAGAACCCAAAAACCACGGAACAATTGCACAAGTTACATTTCCATCGTGGGGGATGTGGGGTGGCGCTGGGAGAGGCCCAGAATTTGTCGCCCATTCCTAGGTGCCCTCTTAAACCGAGTGCCTCACTCGGCCATTCGGGGGGGGGGGGTCCAGTTATGAGTCAACCGCATTGCTATGTGGGATGGGGAGGGAAGTCACATATAGAATTTACAGTGGAGTGAGGCCATTCGGCCCATCGAGTCTGCACCGGCTCTTGGAAAGAGCACCCTACTCAAGATCCACATCTCCACCCTATCCCCATAACCCAGTAACCCCACCCAACACCAAGGGCAATTTTGGACACCAAGGGCAATTTATCATGGCCAATCCACCCAACCTGCACAGCTTTGGACTGTGGGAGCAAACAGCCCCTCCGCAAAATGGGGGGCAATGTGCCCAAAATAACTAATATGGAGCTGAATAAAGATCTCTGGTCACCCCCGCCCCCCCCATGACCAAGGACTCGACATGGGAGCCCCCCATCCCCCACACAGCCCGTGCGCATGCTCCCCTCCGGCGCCTTCTCCCTGCCCGCACATGTTGCCTGTCCCGCGCATGATCCCCTCCGGGCCCGTCTCCGCGCATGCTCCCCTCCGGGCCCGTCTCCCTGCCCGCACATGTTGCCTGGTCCCGCGCATGATGCCCTCCGGGCCCGTCTCCGCGCATGCTCCCCTCCGGGCCCCGTCTCCCTGCCCGCACATGTTCCCTGGTCCCGCGCATGCTCCCCTCCGGGCCCGTCTCCCTGCCCGCACATGTTCGCTGGTCTCCGCGCATGCTCCCCTCCGGGCCCGTCTCCGCGCATGCTCCCCTCCGGCCCGTCTCCCTGCCCCGCACATGTTGCCTGGTCCCGCGCATGCTCCCCTCAGGGCCCGTCTCCCTGCCAGCACATGTTGCCTGGTCCCGCGCATGCTCCCCTCAGGGCCCGTCTCCCTGCCAGCACATGCTCCCCGCCTGCCCCACGCCCCGTTCCCGGGGCACCGACCGGCCCCGCCGGCACTGCGCAGCCGCCGGAGCGGTCGGAGGCAAGCGCCCCACCACAAAAATAAAACGTAAAGATGAGTTGCAATTAGACAGGAGACGACCCCCAGTACATGCGGCTTATTAACCTGGGCCATGGCGGCTGTCACTGCAGCGGCGCGCGCTCTCCTCCCCCTCTTACCGTCTCCTTCTCGCGCCGAAGGAGAAGAGGCCGGGCGGCGCCGCGCGCCCGCCTTTTATACCGCCTCCCCTGCCAAGGAGGTGCGTGCGTGGCAAGAGGAGACCTCCTGCGCTCCACAGCGCCGCCGGGAGGCCGGCGGATGACCCAGTCATTTGCTCCAAGCAGCTCCCCATCCACAGCCCTGGTGCAGCGCTCCCCTTGAAAGTCCTCAAGCAGCCAGCTGGGGCTATTCCACCCTGGTGTCATCAACTATTCTTTTTATATTCCAAACTCTTATCTATTTTTCTTTTCCGGGGGGGGGGGGGGGGGGGGGTGATGAATGGGTAATGTGCCTTTAAGATCATGCATGTAATGTCCCTTTAAGACCGGGTTTGGAACCCCCGGGGGTCTCCACCCTCCCAGGGGCCGGATATAAGGTGGCGTCCTGTGGGCGGCACTCAGTCAGCACTCGTCTCCGGCTGCCGAAGTTCTCTGTTTATTAAAGCCTTCGTTTTACGAGTACGCTCTCTCGTGTCATAATTGAGGGTACATCGGGGGGGGGGGTCCCTTTTTCCCAGGATTCAGGGGTGCCCAATGGATGGGCCCCTTCCCCCCCCCGCCCCCGGCCCGGCCCCTCCACCCTCTGTCGCATCCGCCACATCCTCATCGCATGACCCCCCCCCCTCAAAGGATGGCCGCCTGGTTATTCAACATTGGCGGGCATCACAGTAAGCTTCGATGCCGCGAGCTTCCACAAGCACACATGTTCACCGATCTCCCATCATTCGCTCTTCGGAGTCAGGCGTGTACACAAGCGAAGGGGGTGTGGGGGGAGTGGTGACTCCGTGCCTTCCACTCCCCATGTCTGGCTGTGTCTGTCTGGGGTCTGTCTGGGGTGGGTTGGGTAACGATCCAGGAATCTTATCCATCGAGGTGGGATGATGGCGTGTGGCCCCTTTCTGCTTTACAGTGCTTCGTAGGGGCCCCAATGTATCCTTGTGGAGCCTGTCAGGACTTACAGGGGGTCCCCGGGGAGTGTGTCAGTATTTACAGGGGGGTCCCCGGGGAGTGTGTCAGTTAAATAGGGTGGGGGCAGCAAGGTGGTGCAGTGGGTTATCACTGCGGCCTCACGGTGCCGAGGTCCCAGGTTCGATTCAAGCTTTGGGTCACCGTCCGTGTGGAGTTTGCACATTCTCCCCGTGTCTATGTGGGTTTCGCCCCCACAACCCAGAGATGTGCAGGGTTAGGTGGATTGGCCGCGCTAAATTGCCCCTTAATTGGAAAAAATGAATTGGGTACTCTAAATTTATTTTTTACAAGTATTTACAGGAGGGTCCACAGGGAGTGTGTCAGTATTTACAGGGGGGTCCTCGGGGGAGTGTGTCAGTATTTACAGGGGGTCCCCGGGGAGTGTGTCAGTATTTACAGGGTGTTCCCGGGGAGTGTGTCAGTATTTACAGTGAGTCCCCGGGGAGTGTGTCAGTATTTACAGGGGGGCCCCGGGGAGTTTGTCCGTATTTACAGAGGGTTCCCGCGGAGTGTGTCAGTATTTACAGAGGGTCCCCGGGGAGTGTGTCAGTATTTAAAGAGGGTCCCCGGGGAGTGTGTCAGTATTTATAAGGGGTCCCCGGGGAGTGAGTCAGTATTTCCAGGGAGTCCCCGGGGAGTGTGTCAGTATTTACAGGGGGGTTCCCGGGGAGTGTGTCAGTATTTACAGGGGTTCCCGGGGAGTGTGTCAGTATTTACAGGGTGTCCCTGGGGAGTGTGTCAGTATTTACAGGGAGTCCCCGGGGAGTGTGTCAGTATTTACAGGGGGGTTCCCGGGGAGTGTGTCAGTATTTACAGGGGTTCCCGGGGAGTGTGTCAGTATTTACAGGGTGTCCCTGGGGAGTGTGTCAGTATTTACAGGGTGTCCCCGGGGAGTGTGTCAGTATTTACAGGGGGGTTCCCGGGGAGTGTGTCAGTATTTACAGGGGGTCCCCGGGGAGTGTGTCAGTATTTACAGGGGGGTTCCCGGGGAGTGTGTCAGTATTTACAGGGGGTTCCCGGGGAGTGTGTCAGTATTTACAGGGAGTCCCCGGGGAGTGTGTCAGTATTTACAGGGGCTCCCCGGGGAGTTACATAGAGTTACATAGAAAATACAGCACAGAACAGGCCCTTCGGCCCACGATGTTGTGCCGAACCTTTGTCCTAGATTAATCATAGATTATCATTGAATCTACAGTGCAGAAGGAGGCCACTCGGCCCCCTGAGTCCGCACCGGCCCCCGGAAAGAGCACCCTACCCAAACTCAACACCTCCACCCAACACCAAGGGCAATTTGGACACCAAGGGTGTGTCAGTATTTACAGGGTATCCCGGGGAGTGTGTCAGTATTTACAGAGCGTCTCCGAGGAGTGTGTCAGTATTTACAGGGGGTTCCCGGGGAGTGTGTCAGTATTTAAAGGAAGTTCCCGGGGAGTGTGTCAGTATTTACAGGTGGTCCCCGGGGAGTGTGTCAGTATTTACAGGGGATCCCCGGGGAGTGTGTCAGTATTTACAGGGGGGTCCCCGGGGAGTGTGTCAGTATTTAAAGGAAGTTCCCGGGGAGTGTGTCAGTATTTACAGGTAGTCCCCGGGGAGTGTGTCAGTATTTACAGGGGATCCCGGGGAGTGTGTCAGTATTTACAGAGGGTCTCCGAGGAGTGTGTCAGTATTTACAGGGGGTTCCCGGGGAGTGTGTCAGTATTTAAAGGAAGTTCCCGGGGAGTGTGTCAGTATTTACAGGGGGTCCCCGGGGAGTGTGTCAGTATTTACAGGGTGTCCCCGGGGAGTGTGTCAGTATTTACAGGGGGTTCCCGGGGAGTGTGTCAGTATTTAAAGGAAGTTCCCGGGCAGTGTGTCAGTATTTACAGGGGGTCCCCGGGGAATGTGTCAGTATTTACAGGGGGTCCCCGGGGAATGTGTCAGTATTTACAGGGGGTCCCGGGGAGTGTGTCAGTATTTACAGGGGGTCCCCGGGGAGTGTGTCAGTATTTACAGGGGGTCCCCGGGGAGTGTGTCAGTATTTACAGGGAGTCCCCGGGGAGTGTGTCAGTATTTATAGGGGGTCCCCGGGGAATGTGTCAGTATTTACAGGGGGTCCCGGGGTGTGTGTCAGTATTTACAGGGGGTCCCCGGGGAGTGTGTCAGTATTTACAGGGGGGTCCCCGGGGAGTGTGTCAGTATTTACAGGGGGTCCCCGGGGAGTGTGTCAGTATTTACAGGGGGTCCCCGGGGAATGTGTCAGTATTTACAGGGGGCCTCCGGGGAGTGTGTCAGTATTTACAGGGTGCCCCCGGGAAGTGTGTCAGTATTTACAGGGGGGTCCCGGGGAGTGTGTCAGTATTTACAGGGGGTCCCCGGGGAGTGTGTCAGTATTTACAGGGGGTCCCCGGGGAGTGTGTCAGTATTTACAGGGGGTCCCCGGGGAATGTGTCAGTATTTACAGGGGGCCTCCGGGGAGTGTGTCAGTATTTACAGGGGGTTCCCGGGGAGTGTGTCAGTATTTAAAGGATGTTCCCGGGGAGTGTGTCAGTATTTACAGGGGGTCCCCGGGGAGTGTGTCAGTATTTACAGGGGGTTCCCGGGGAGTGTGTCAGTATTTAAAGGATGTTCCCGGGGAGTGTGTCAGTATTTACAGGGGGTCCCGGGGAGTGTGTCAGTATTTACAGGGGGTTCCCGGGGAGTGTGTCAGTATTTACAGGGGGTCCCCGGGGAGTGTGTCAGTATTTACAGGGGGTCCCCGGGGAGTGTGTCAGTATTTACAGGGGGTCCCCGGGGAATGTGTCAGTATTTACAGGGGGCCTCCGGGGAGTGTGTCAGTATTTACAGGGGGTTCCCGGGGAGTGTGTCAGTATTTAAAGGATGTTCCCGGGGAGTGTGTCAGTATTTACAGGGGGTCCCCGGGGAGTGTGTCAGTATTTACAGGGGGTCCCCGGGGAGTGTGTCAGTATTTACAGGGGGTCCCCGGGGAATGTGTCAGTATTTACAGGGGGTCCCGGGGAGTGTGTCAGTATTTACAGGGGGTCCCGGGGAGTGTGTCAGTATTTACAGGGGGTTCCCGGGGAGTGTGTCAGTATTTACAGGGGGTTCCCGGGGAGTGTGTCAGTATTTACAGGGGGGCCTCCGGGGAGTGTGTCAGTATTTACAGGGGGCCCCGGGGAGTGTGTCAGTATTTACAGGGGGTCCCCGGAGAGTGTGTCAGTATTTACAGGGGGTCCCCGGGGAATGTGTCAGTATTTACAGGGGGTTCCCGGGGAGTGTGTCAGTATTTACAGGGAGGTTCCCGGGGAGTGTGTCAGTATTTACAGGGAGTCCCCGGGGAGTGTGTCAGTATTTACAGGGGGTCCCCGGGGAGTGTGTCAGTATTTACAGGGGGTCCCCGGGGAGTGTGTCAGTATTTACAGGGGGTTCCCGGGGAGTGTGTCAGTATTTACAGGGAGTCCCCGGGGAGTGTGTCAGTATTTACAGGGGGTCCCCGGGGAGTGTGTCAGTATTTACAGGGGGTCCCGGGGAGTGTGTCAGTATTTATAGGGGGTCCCCGGGGAGTGTGTCAGTATTTACAGGGGGGTCCCCGGGGAATGTGTCAGTGTTTACAGGGGGTCCCGGGGAGTGTGCCAGTATTTACAGGGGGTCCCCGGGGAGTGTGTCAGTATTTACAGGGGGGTCTCCGGGGAGTGTGTCAGTATTTACAGGGGGGTCCCCGGGGAATGTGTCAGTATTTACAGGGGGTCCCCGGGGAATGTGTCAGTATTTACAGGGGTTCCCGGGGAGTGTGTCAGTATTTACAGGGTGTCCCCGGGGAGTGTGTCAGTATTTACAGGGTGTCCCCGGGGAGTGTGTCAGTATTTACAGGGGGGTTCCCGGGGAGTGTGTCAGTATTTACAGGGGGTCCCCGGGGAGTGTGTCAGTATTTACAGGGGGTTCCCGGGGAGTGTGTCAGTATTTACAGGGAGTCCCCGGGGAGTGTGTCAGTATTTACAGGGGGTCCCCGGGGAGTTACATAGAGTTACATAGAAAATACAGCACAGAACAGGCCCTTCGGCCCACGATGTTGTGCCGAACCTTTGTCCTAGATTAATCATAGATTATCATTGAATCTACAGTGCAGAAGGAGGCCACTCGGCCCCCCGAGTCCGCACCGGCCCCCGGAAAGAGCACCACACCCAAACTCAACACCTCCACCCAACACCAAGGGCAATTTGGACACCAAGGGTGTGTCAGTATTTGCAGGGGATCCCGGGGAGTGTGTCAGTATTTACAGAGGGTCTCCGAGGAGTGTGTCAGTATTTACAGGGGGTTCCCGGGGAGTGTGTCTGTATTTAAAGGAAGTTCCTGGGGAGTGTGTCAGTATTTACAGGGGGTCCCCGGGGAATGTGTCAGTATTTACAGGGGGTCCCGGGGAGTGTGTCAGTATTTACAGGGGGTCCCCGGGGAGTGTGTCAGTATTTACAGGGGGTCCCCGGGGAGTGGGTCAGGGAGGTGAATTTCTGATCCCATATTCATCCCCATCAATGATACCCCTCGGCATCCGCCTCTCTTACCTGGCTCCGCCCCTCCCCCATCTCAACTAATCCGTTGCTGAATCCATCACCCATGCCATTTGCCACCTCCGGCCTGGACCATGCTAACCCAGCTTCCCATCTACGTAAACCTGAGCTTGTTCATAACTTCCTGACCCCCATCCCCCTATCCTGAATTCGCACCAAGTCCCTTTCACATAATACCCCTATACTGGCACTCCTATTCCAGTAACCTCTAGATTTTGCAAAATCCCATCCATGTATTCAAATCGCTCCACAGCCTCCTCGTACCTCCCGATCTCCATAGCCTCCTCCAGACGTGAAACCCTCTGAGATCTTGCTCTGTTCCTTCGAATATAGACTCTTCTCAGTGCCCCGTTTCCTATCACCCAGCATTGGCGGCCGTCAGCTGCCTGGGGGCTCCTTAGCTCTGGAATTCCCTCCGTAAAGCTCTCCTCCTCTCTCTCTGTTTCTCTCTCTCTACCTCTGTTTCTGTCTCTCCCTCTCTCTGCCCTCCCTCTATCCCTGCCTCTCTCTGTCGCTCTCAGCCTCTCTCTCTATCCACTCTGTCTCTGTTGCTCTCTTTCGGTCTCCCTCTCTCTGTCTGTCTCGCTCTCACCCCCCTCTCTGTCCCTCCGTCTCTGTCTCTCTCTCTCTCTCAGCCTCTCCCTCTGTCTGTCTCTCTCGCCCTACCCTCGCTCTGTCTCTCTCTCTCTCTGTCTTTCCCTCAACCTCTCTCTCTCAGCCCCTCTCTTTGTCTGTCTCTCTCTGTCTTAGCTCAGTGGGCTAGGCAGCTGGCTTGTAATGCAGAACAAGGCCAGCTGTGCGGGTTCAATTCCCGTACCAGCCTCCCCGAACAGGCGCCGGAATGTGGCGACAAGGAGCTTATCACAGTAACTTCATACTTGAGACAATAAAAGGTTATTATTTTTATTATATATATTACTCTTTCACCAACTCAGCTGGTTCAAAGAGTAATATATATAATAATAATAACCTTTTATTGTCTCAAGTATGAAGTTACTGTGACAAGCACCTGTCTTGTCTAGATGAACTAATTTATTGAGTAATATAAATAATATTTGTGAGTCCCTTTTACTTAATGCTCAACTGGTAAAGAAATAAAATATCGTAAAGATAACTAACTAACGACACAATGTTTAGCACAGGGCTAAATCGCTGGCTTTGAAAGCAGACCAAGGCAGGCCAGCAGCACGGTTCAATTCCCGTACCGGCCTCCCCGAACAGGCGCCGGAATGTGGCGACTAGGGGCTTTTCACAGTAACTTCATTTGAAGCCTACTTGTGACAATTTCTTTTCATTTCATTCATGTAATTTTTATTTAATTTTTTATTTTTATTTATTTTTTAAAATAAATTTAGAGTACCCAATTCATTTTTTCCAATTAAGGGGGCAATTTAGCATGGCCAATCCACCTACCCTGCACATCTTTGGGTTGTGGGGGCGAAACCCACGCAAACACAGGGAGAATGCACGAGGGGCAGCACGGTAGCCTTGTGGATAGCACAATTGCTTCACAGCTCCAGGGTCCCAGGTTCGATTCTGGCTTGGGTCACTGTCTGTGCGGAGTCTGCACATCCTCCCCGTGTGTGCGTGGGTTTCCTCCGGGTGCCCCGGTTTCCTCCCACAGTCCAAAGATGTGCGGGTTAGGTGGATTGGCCATGATAAATTGCCCTTAGTGTCCAAAATTGCCCGTGGTGTTACTGGGTTATGGGGATAGGGTGGCGGTGTTGACCTTGGGTAGGGTGCTCTTTCCAAGAGCCGGTGCAGACTCGATGGGCCGAATGGCCTCCTTCTGCTCTGTAAATTCTATGATAAAGTGTGCAAACTCCACACGGACAGTGACCCAGAGCGGGGATCGAACCTGGGACCTCGGCGCTGTGAAATTGCAGTGCTACCACTGCGTCACCGTGCTGTCCCTACACAATGTGATACTGAAGTAACTTATAACCTCTCTCTAGAGATTCTATGTCTTGTCTATTCACTCTGCTGAAGCACACTCTCCCAGAAAGAGCGGGAAAAACCTTTTTATACCATCTGATAGTGAGACACCTAGTGTTGAATTGACTGTACTACGTTTACATACATTGATCATGTATATTGATATCTCGAGATCACCACACACACGATCGGCCCCACGCCCCTGCATCGGACCGGCCCGATCGCTGCCCCGGCCGCCCATAACGTCGTCCCCCCACCCCCCCCCCCCCGCACCCACACCAGGGAGGCCGCGGACTGAGTCAGGAGCGGAGTATCATTGGGAGGACCTCTGGAAATAGCCCCCCCCGCCCCCCAGCCGTGCGCCGTAAATCGCGGACGGGCGATTCCCCAGGTCCCGGAGAACCGCCGGAGCCAGGCCCAATTCGGCCGGGGACTTCGATTCTCCGCCCCCCCCCCGCGCCGAACGCGATTTGGGCGCCGGGCAGCGAAGGACCCAGCCCACGATATCAATGCGGCCTGTTGCTGTTGGATTGTGCGGTGCAGAGTGCTCCCACCCCCTTCGAAAAACACAAACGCGCGGCCGCGCGCAATCTGCCCGCCGACGCAGGCCTCAAGCCTGAGCGGTCGGGGTCAGAGAAACCGTCCCGAGGATTTTTTTTTTTTTTAATTGCGCACAGAACGAGAAAGAGAGAGAGAAAGAGATCCAGGTGTGGTAAACAGCAACCAGCTGTTTTATTGGCCGGAGAACAATTGCGTTAATGCTACACGTGACGATCCGCCCGTCAAGTCCCATTGTCACCAACGCGGGGGTGGGGGGCCTTGCTCTCCGCGGCCCCCCCCCCCCTCCTCCATCCCCCCACCTCCGGCCATTCTCTGCCCCTACAGGAGGGCGCAGAAAAATTTCTTCTCGCGGAAGGGGTTCTCGGAGGTGGGCACTGGGGTGATGAGGGGGTCCTCGTAGACGTGAGCGTCGCAGTAAGCCATCAGGTCCGCCGCAGCTTTCGAAACCTGTCAAACGGGAGCGGGGGTTGGGGGGGGGGGTGGGGGTGGTTTGGGGGGGGGGAGGGAACGAGAAAGGAGAACAGCGTCATTATCGGCCTGGGAGGAAGACGTCGCGTTTAGATAGGCCCGCCTCCTCCGCCATCTCGACCCCCCCCCCCCCTACAGCAAGACGCCTCACGCGGCGGCCGAGTCGCGTTCGCCGGGGAGGGGGTTGGGGGGGGGGGTGGATCACAGTCACCGACAAACATGGGGAAATCCGGGGAGGCAGGGTGAGCACCGCTGCCTCACGGCCGCGGGTTCGATTCCCGGGCTCGGGTCACTGTCCGCGCGGAGTCTGCACGTTCTCCCCCCCGCGTCTGCGTGGGTTTCCTCCGGGCGCTCCGGTCTCCTCCCGCAAGTCCCCGAAAGCCGTGCTTGTTGGGCGAATTGGACATCCTGAATTCTCCCTCCGCGTCCCCGAACAGGCGCCGGAGTGTGGCGACGAGGGGATTTTCACAGTAACCTCATTGCCGCGTTAATGTAAGCCTACTTGTGACACCGATAAAGATCGTTATCCTAGACTCTGAGGCGACCTCTGACCAGAAAGATGGCGGCAACCCCTCCCGTGCTGCCTCCCTCGTCGCGGGGTCTGGCTGTGCGTCACTGGGCGCCCGCCTTGCCTGGGTTACCATGGCGACCCCGAGTCACCGGAAAGGCGCTCCCTCCGGCCTAGAAACCACCGCCAGTGGAAGAGGCACCAGTTGGCGAAGGCCCCGCCGCAGAATCACGGAATCCCTACAGGTACAGCTGGAGGCCATTCGGCCCACTGTGTCTGCGCCAACCCTCCGAAAGAAGAGGCCCACTCCCCCCACTCTATCCCCGTAACCCCCACCTAACCCGCATATCTTTGGTCTGTGAGGATGGGGGAGGGGGATGGGGGGGGGGGGCAGGCAGTGGGGGGGGGGGGCTAACAACAGCGGCTCTTTCAAAGAGCTAGCACAGACAACGAAGCGTCGAATGGCCTCATTCTGCGCTGTCAGGGTTTATTATCGGAGTGGCAGTCACTGAGGGGGAAACTCCAGTTAACCCCGATCTCTGTCGAGGGGAGCAGGGCCAGTTTGCGGGAGGGGGGCCGGGTGTGTGTGGGGGGGGGGAAACCTCGGTCCGGGATTTTCCAGACTGCTCTCGGGATGCTACGCACCTTTATCCGATACATGCTCGCCTCAACTTTCAGCTGTTCCACGAGTTTGCGGGACTGTGCGATGCTCATTGTGCTGTTCACAGGCGTATCCCCTTTAGGCATTGCTTCTGTGTGAGAGAGAGGGAGAGGGAGGGACGGAGTGAGAGAGAGGCAGAGAGAGAGACAGAGAGTCACAGAGAGAGAGAGTCACAGAGAGAAACAGACAGACAGAGACAGAGACAGACAGACAGACAGAGAGAGACAGACAGACAGAGAGAGAGAGAGACAGAGCGAGACAGATAAACAGAGAGGGACAGAGAGAGACAGAGAGAGAGACAGAGCGAGACAGACAGACAGAGAGAGAGTGACAGAGTGAGACAGATAAACAGAGAGGGACAGAGAGAGACAGAGAGAGACAGACAGACAGAGAGAGACAGACAGAGCGAGACAGAGAGAGAGACAGAGACAGACAGACAGACAGAGAGAGAGAAAGGGACAGAGAGAGAGAGACAGACAGACAGACAGAGAGGGATAGAGAGACAGAAGAGAGAGGCAGAGAGAGAGCCAGAGGGAGAGAGAGAGACAGTGAGACAGAGGGGGACAGAGAGTCAGAGAGTGAGAGAGAGAGAGAGAGAGGGAGAGACAGACAGACAGAAAGAGAAAGACAGAGAGTGACAGAGAGAGAGAGAGAGAGAGAGAGAGACAGATAGAGAGAGACAGAGTGAGAGAGAGAAAGACAGAGAGAAAAACAGAGAGAAAGAGAGAAATAGACAGAGAGAGAGGAGAGAGAGAGAGGGGGGGGGGAAGATGGACAGAGAGAGACAGACAGAGAGGGACAGACAGACAGACAGTGAGACAGAGAGAGACAGATACAGAGAGAGAGCGAGGCAGAGAGAGAGAGAGACAGAGAGGCACACATACACACACAGAAAGACACAGGGAAAGAGACAAACAGAGAGAGAGGCAGGGAGAGAGACAGAGAGAGAAAGACAGGAAGATAGAGAGGCAGACAGAGAGAGAGAGAGAGGGGGCAGAGAGAGAGTATGTTAGTGTATCACATTGTACAAACTTATTGAATCGTCTACACATCCACCACACCCACATCCAGACTCAAAATAATTGAGGCCAACAATCTGTCAGTACAATCCAGGCGTGTGTTGGCTATTCGCCCACTGCAGGCTTCACATCCTATAGATTTTCCCCCCATAGTTGGCGCTAGTAGGAAGGATGGCTTAGTGAGCAGGTTCTCCAACATGTCCCCATCCCCCTCCGCCTCTCCGCCCCTCCCATAAACAACCCCAGAGTCCTCAGAGCCCAAATCAAACCGAGACAGGAGGAGGCCATTCGGCCCATCGAGTCTGCACCAACTCTCCGAAAGAGCATCCTACCTAAGCCCGCCGGCCCGCCCTTGCCCTGTAACCCCGCCCAACCTGCGCATCTCTGGACTTGCGGGAGGAAACCGGAGCACCCGGAGGGAGCCCACGCAGGCACGGGGGGGGGGGGGGGGGTGCGAGGGAGAACATGCAGGCTCCACACAGACAGTCGCCCGAGGCCGGAATCGAACCCGGGTCCCTGGCCTCGGCAACAAGGCAACGGTTTTACCCAGCCCCCCCCCACTCCAGCCGCTGCTTTTTTTTGGAGGAGGCGTGGGGACGGCGGGAGAAAGTTCCAGATTTCCCTCACCCTTTTGTGTGAAGGAGCCGCTAAACTCAGGCGCGGTTATTCTCCCGGCCAGAAGGGGGGGCTATAGGTGGAAGACTCAACTCATTGATCAGGCGGCAAACAGCCTGGATGGTGGTAACATCGGGAATGTTTGAGGTACTGATTTAGGGATTTGGGGTGGGATCGCTGATTGGGCATTCCAGCACCCCATCCCCCACGCACTCCTAAACACTCCCTTCATTGGCCATTCAACCCATCCACCTAGGGCTGGCTCTTCCTTTCCAGCCAATCAGAGCAAGGGTGGACTCAGTACCTGATTGGCCGATTCTTGACTTGCCAATCGGGCGTCTCTGTTTTCCCGCCTTTGCCCACCCACCTCCCCCCCCTCCACCCCCGACGCACAGCGGCAGCCGTGTGCACCGTCTACAAGACGCGCCGCAGCCACTCGCTCCTTCGACAGCACCTTCCAAACCCGCCCCCTCCACCGTCTAGAAGGACGAGGGCA
>NC_092730.1:18643149-18673149 GCF_047496885.1 Scyliorhinus torazame | reverse complement strand
CTCCCTCTCTCAGGGTGGGTTGTCGCGCCCCCGCCCCCTCTTGCCTCACGCAGCACCTCACGAACGTTGTCGCCTGCGATGATCTTCTCGCCCCTTCGATCCGACTGCAGACGGCGGAAGGTGGCCAAGGGTTGCGGAGGGATGGGAGGGAGGGAGGGAGGGGAAGGGTGGGCAGGAACGAGGAGGGATTGGGGCGTGAGGGAGGAATAATGAGCTCTGTGGCACGGGAAAGAGAGAGAGAGAGAGAGAGGACTGATGCCCAGTTGGTCAGGACTTACGGCTTTAATAAGAGCCGCTGGAGTGGGAATAATTCAGTGGAAGGTACCTCCACTTGGAGATGCGGAGGGGGGAGTTGTGTTTCAGTCATCTTGGCACATCCCAAGTCACACGAGTGGGTGGGTGAGTGGGGGAGGGAGCGATGAGGTAAACTAGCCCCTATCACAAGCACCAGCCTGTCTGGGAGATTTAAAAAGAAATCTCACCGAATCCTGCCTCTCTTTTCAAATAAATCGACGGCTGACAGATTTGCAATCTGCTGTCTCATTCTTTCCAGACAGTGGGGGGGTGCTCGTTCCCCTCCCGCCACCGCACATCTCCCCCCGCCTCCCCCCCCCCGCCTAGTCACCCCTCCTCCTCCACCCCCCCCCCCCACATCCCTGTCCCCTCCCCCTTCACCTCCCCCTTCTCCGCATTCCCCCATTTTCCCTCTGCTCCCCTCCTCCACCGCCACTTCCCCTCCACCTCCCTCCCTTCCTCGCACTCCATCCCACTTCCTCACGCCCCTCCCATTCCCCTTCCCTATTTAGTCAGCAGGGTGGCGATCGCTCGCTGTGTAACTGTACAGAGTCACTGTTTATTCAGCAGGGTGAGGATCGCTCGCTGTGTAACTGTACAGAGTCACTGTTTATTCAGCAGGGTGAGGATCACTCACTGTGTAACTGTACAGAGTCACTGTTTATTCAGCAGGGTGAGGATCACTCACTGTGTAACTGTACAGAGTCACTGTTTATTCAGCAGGGTGAGGGCCACTCACTGTGTAACTATACAGAGTCACTGTTTATTCAGCAGGGTGAGGGTCACTCACTGTGTAACTGTACAGAGTCACTGTTTATCCAGCAGGGTGAGGATCACTCACTGTGTAACTGTACAGAGTCAATGTTTATTCAGCAGGGTGAGGGTCACTCACTGTGTAACTGTACAGAGTCACTGTTTATTCAGGGTGAGGATCACTCACTGTGTAACTGTACAGAGTCACTGTTTATTCAGCAGGGTGAGGATCACTCACTGTGTAACTGTACAGAGTCACTGTTTATTCATGGTGAGGATCACTCACTGTGTAACTGTACAGAGTCACTGTTTATTCAGCAGGGTGAGGATCACTCACTGTGTCACTGTACAGAGTCACTGTTTATTCAGCAGGGTGAGGATCACTCACTGTGTAACTGTACAGAGTCACTGTTTATTCAGCAGGGTGAGGGTCACTCACTGTGTAACTGTACAGAGTCACTGTTTATTCAGCAGGGTGAGGATCACTCACTGAGTAACTGTACAGAGTCAATGTTTATTCAGCAGGGTGAGGGTCACTCACTGTGTAACTGTACAGAGTCACTGTTTATTCAGCAGGGTGAGGATCACTCACTGTGTAACTGTACAGAGTCACTGTTTATTCAGGGTGAAGATCACTCACTGTGTAACTGTACAGAGTCACTGTTTATTCAGCAGGGTGAGGGTCACTCACTGTGTAACTGTACAGAGTCACTGTTCATTCAGCAGGGTGAGGGTCACTCACTGTGTAACTGTACAGAGTCACTGTTTATTCAGCAGGGTGAGGATCACTCACTGTGTAACTGTACAGAGTCACTGTTTATTCAGCAGGGTGAGGGTCACTCACTGTGTAACTGTACAGAGTCACTGTTTATTCAGCAGGGTGAGGGTCACTCACTGTGTAACTGTACAGAGTCACTGTTTATTCAGCAGGGTGAGGATCACTCACTGTGTAACTGTACAGAGTCACTGTTTATTCAGCAGGGTGAGGGTCACTCACTGTGTAACTGTACAGAGTCACTGTTTATTCAGCAGGGTGGCGATCGCTCGCTGTGTAACTGTACAGAGTCACTGTTTATTCAGCAGGGTGAGGATCACTCACTGTGTAACTGTACAGAGTCACTGTTCATTCAGCAGGGTGAGGATCACTCACTGTGTAACTGTACAGAGTCACTGTTTATTCAGCAGGGTGAGGGTCACTCACTGTGTCACTGTACAGAGTCACTGTTTATTCAGCAGGGTGAGGGTCACTCACTGTGTAACTGTACAGAGTCACTGTTTATTCAGCAGGATGAGGTTCACTCACTGTGTCACTGTATAGAGTCACTGTTTATTCAGCAGGGTGAGGATCACTCACTGTGTAACTGTACAGAGTCACTGTTTATTCAACAGGGTGAGGATCACTCACTGTGTAACTGTACAGAGTCACTGTTTATTCAGCAGGGTGAGGATCACTCACTGTGTAACTGTACAGAGTCACTGTTTATTCAGCAGGGTGAGGATCACTCACTGTGTAACTGTACAGAGTCACTGTTTATTCAGCAGGGTGAGGATCACTCACTGTGTAACTGTACAGAGTCACTGTTTATTCAGCAGGGTGAGGATCACTCACTGTGTAACTGTACAGAGTCACTGTTTATTCAGCAGGGTGAGGGTCACTCACTGTGTAACTGTACAGAGTCACTGTTTATTCAGCAGGGTGAGGATCACTCACTGAGTAACTGTACAGAGTCAATGTTTATTCAGCAGGGTGAGGGTCACTCACTGTGTAACTGTACAGAGTCACTGTTTATTCAGCAGGGTGAGGATCACTCACTGTGTAACTGTACAGAGTCACTGTTTATTCAGGGTGAAGATCACTCACTGTGTAACTGTACAGAGTCACTGTTTATTCAGCAGGGTGAGGGTCACTCACTGTGTAACTGTACAGAGTCACTGTTCATTCAGCAGGGTGAGGGTCACTCACTGTGTAACTGTACAGAGTCACTGTTTATTCAGCAGGGTGAGGATCACTCACTGTGTAACTGTACAGAGTCACTGTTTATTCAGCAGGGTGAGGGTCACTCACTGTGTAACTGTACAGAGTCACTGTTTATTCAGCAGGGTGAGGGTCACTCACTGTGTAACTGTACAGAGTCACTGTTTATTCAGCAGGGTGAGGATCACTCACTGTGTAACTGTACAGAGTCACTGTTTATTCAGCAGGGTGAGGGTCACTCACTGTGTAACTGTACAGAGTCACTGTTTATTCAGCAGGGTGGCGATCGCTCGCTGTGTAACTGTACAGAGTCACTGTTTATTCAGCAGGGTGAGGATCACTCACTGTGTAACTGTACAGAGTCACTGTTCATTCAGCAGGGTGAGGATCATTCACTGTGTAACTGTACAGAGTCACTGTTTATTCAGCAGGGTGAGGGTCACTCACTGTGTCACTGTACAGAGTCACTGTTTATTCAGCAGGGTGAGGGTCACTCACTGTGTAACTGTACAGAGTCACTGTTTATTCAGCAGGATGAGGTTCACTCACTGTGTCACTGTATAGAGTCACTGTTTATTCAGCAGGGTGAGGATCACTCACTGTGTAACTGTACAGAGTCACTGTTTATTCAACAGGGTGAGGATCACTCACTGTGTAACTGTACAGAGTCACTGTTTATTCAGCAGGGTGAGGATCACTCACTGTGTAACTGTACAGAGTCACTGTTTATTCAGCAGGGTGAGGATCACTCACTGTGTAACTGTACAGAGTCACTGTTTATTCAGGGTGAGGGTCACTCACTGTGTAACTGTACAGAGTCACTGTTTATTCAGGGTGAGGATCACTCACTGTGTAACTGTACAGAGTCACTGTTTATTCAGCAGGGTGAGGATCACTCACTGTGTAACTGTACAGAGTCACTGTTTATTCAGGGTGAGGGTCACTCACTGTGTAACTGTACAGAGTCACTGTTTATTCAGCAGGGCGAGGATCACTCACTGTGTAACTGTACAGAGTCACTGTTTATTCAGCAGGGTGAGGATCACTCACTGTGTAACTGTACAGAGTCACTGTTCATTCAGCAGGGTGAGGGTCACTCACTGTGTAACTGTACAGAGTCACTGTTTATTCAGCAGGGTGAGGATCACTCACTGTGTAACTGTACAGAGTCACTGTTTATTCAGCAGGGTGAGGATCACTCACTGTGTAACTGTACAGAGTCACTGTTTATTCAGCAGGATGAGGATCACTCACTGTGTAACTGTACAGAGTCACTGTTTATTCAGGGTGAGGATCACTCACTGTGTAACTGTACAGAGTCACTGTTTATTCAGGGTGAGGGGCACTCACTGTGTAACTGTACAGAGTCACTGTTTATTCAGCAGGGTGAGGATCACTCACTGTGTAACTGTACAGAGTCACTGTTTATTCAGCAGGGTGAGGATCACTCACTGTGTAACTGTACAGAGTCAGTGTTTATTCAGCAGGGTGAGAATCACTCACTGTGTAACTGTACAGAGTCACTGTTTATTCAGCAGGGTGAGGGTCACACACTGTGTAACTGTACAGAGTCACTGTTTATTCAGCAGGGTGAGGATCACTCACTGTGTAACTGTACAGAGTCACTGTTTATTCAGCAGGGTGAGGATCACTCACTGTGTAACTGTACAGAGTCACTGTTTATTCAGCAGGGTGAGGATCACTCACTGTGTAAATGTACAGAGTCAGTGTTTATTCAGCAGGGTGAAGGTCACTCACTGTGTAACTGTACAGAGTCACTGTTTATTCAGCAGGGTGTGGATCACTCACAGTGTAACTGTACAGCGCCACTGTTTATTCAGCAGTGTGAGGATCACTCACTGTGTAACTGTACAGAGTCACTGTTTATTCAGCAGAGTGAGGATCACTCACTGTGTAACTGCACAGAGTCACTGTTTATTCAGCAGGGTGAGGATCACTCACTGTGTAACTGTACAGAGTCAGTGTTTATTCAGCAGGGTGAGGGTCACTCACTGTGTAACTGTACAGAGTCACTGTTTATTCAGGGTGAGGGGCACTCACTGTGTAACTGTACAGAGTCACTGTTTATTCAGCAGGGTGAGGATCACTCACTGTGTAACTGTACAGAGTCACTGTTTATTCAGGGTGAGGATCACTCACTGTGTAACTGTACAGAGTCACTGTTTATTCAGCAGGGCGAGGGTCACTCACTGTGTAACTGTACAGAGTCACTGTTTATTCAGCAGGGTGAGGATCACTCACTGTGTAACTGTACAGAGTCACTGTTTATTCAGCAGGGTGAGGATCACTCACTGTGTAACTGCACAGAGTCACTGTTTATTCAGCAGGGTGAGGATCACTCACTGTGTAACTGTACAGAGTCAGTGTTTATTCAGCAGGGTGAAGGTCACTCACTGTGTAACTGTACAGAGTCACTGTTTATTCAGCAGGGTGAGGGTCACTCACTGTGTAACTGTACAGAGTCACTCTTTATTCAGGGTGAGGATCACTCACTGTGTAACTGTACAGAGTCACTGTTTATTCAGCAGGGCGAGGGTCACTCACTGTGTAACTGTACAGAGTCACTGTTTATTCAGCAGGGTGAGGATCACTCACTGTGTAACTGTACAGAGTCACTGTTTATTCAGCAGGGTGAGGATCACTCACTGTGTAACTGTACAGAGTCACTGTTTATTCAGCAGGGTGAGGATCACTCACTGTGTAACTGTACAGAGTCACTGTTTATTCAGGGTGAGGATCACTCACTGTGTAACTGTACAGAGTCACTGTTTATTCAGCAGGGTGAGGGTCACTCACAGTGTAACTGTACAGAGTCACTGTTTATTCAGGGTGAGGGTCACTCACTGTGTAACTGTACAGAGTCACTGTTTATTCAGCAGGGTGAGGGTCACTCACAGTGTAACTGTACAGAGTCACTGTTTATTCAGCAGGGTGAGGGTCACTCACAGTGTAACTGTACAGAGTCACTGTTTATTCAGCAGGGTGAGGGTCACTCACAGTGTAACTGTACAGAGTCACTGTTTATTCAGCAGGGTGAGGGTCACTCACTGTGTAACTGTACAGAGTCACTGTTTATTCAGGGTGAGGATCACTCACTGTGTAACTGTACAGAGTCACTGTTTATTCAGCAGGGTGAGGATCACTCACTGTGTCACTGTACAGAGTCACTGTTTATTCAGCAGGGTGAGGATCACTCACTGTGTAACTGTACAGAGTCACTGTTTATTCAGCAGGGTGAGGGTCACTCACTGTGTAACTGTACAGAGTCACTGTTTATTCAGCAGGGTGAGGATCACTCACTGAGTAACTGTACAGAGTCAATGTTTATTCAGCAGGGTGAGGGTCACTCACTGTGTAACTGTACAGAGTCACTGTTTATTCAGCAGGGTGAGGATCACTCACTGTGTAACTGTACAGAGTCACTGTTTATTCAGGGTGAAGATCACTCACTGTGTAACTGTACAGAGTCACTGTTTATTCAGCAGGGTGAGGGTCACTCACTGTGTAACTGTACAGAGTCACTGTTCATTCAGCAGGGTGAGGGTCACTCACTGTGTAACTGTACAGAGTCACTGTTTATTCAGCAGGGTGAGGATCACTCACTGTGTAACTGTACAGAGTCACTGTTTATTCAGCAGGGTGAGGGTCACTCACTGTGTAACTGTACAGAGTCACTGTTTATTCAGCAGGGTGAGGGTCACTCACTGTGTAACTGTACAGAGTCACTGTTTATTCAGCAGGGTGAGGATCACTCACTGTGTAACTGTACAGAGTCACTGTTTATTCAGCAGGGTGAGGGTCACTCACTGTGTAACTGTACAGAGTCACTGTTTATTCAGCAGGGTGGCGATCGCTCGCTGTGTAACTGTACAGAGTCACTGTTTATTCAGCAGGGTGAGGATCACTCACTGTGTAACTGTACAGAGTCACTGTTCATTCAGCAGGGTGAGGATCACTCACTGTGTAACTGTACAGAGTCACTGTTTATTCAGCAGGGTGAGGGTCACTCACTGTGTCACTGTACAGAGTCACTGTTTATTCAGCAGGGTGAGGGTCACTCACTGTGTAACTGTACAGAGTCACTGTTTATTCAGCAGGATGAGGTTCACTCACTGTGTCACTGTATAGAGTCACTGTTTATTCAGCAGGGTGAGGATCACTCACTGTGTAACTGTACAGAGTCACTGTTTATTCAACAGGGTGAGGATCACTCACTGTGTAACTGTACAGAGTCACTGTTTATTCAGCAGGGTGAGGATCACTCACTGTGTAACTGTACAGAGTCACTGTTTATTCAGCAGGGTGAGGATCACTCACTGTGTAACTGTACAGAGTCACTGTTTATTCAGCAGGGTGAGGATCACTCACTGTGTAACTGTACAGAGTCACTGTTTATTCAGCAGGGTGAGGATCACTCACTGTGTAACTGTACAGAGTCACTGTTTATTCAGCAGGGTGAGGGTCACTCACTGTGTAACTGTACAGAGTCACTGTTTATTCAGCAGGGTGAGGATCACTCACTGAGTAACTGTACAGAGTCAATGTTTATTCAGCAGGGTGAGGGTCACTCACTGTGTAACTGTACAGAGTCACTGTTTATTCAGCAGGGTGAGGATCACTCACTGTGTAACTGTACAGAGTCACTGTTTATTCAGGGTGAAGATCACTCACTGTGTAACTGTACAGAGTCACTGTTTATTCAGCAGGGTGAGGGTCACTCACTGTGTAACTGTACAGAGTCACTGTTCATTCAGCAGGGTGAGGGTCACTCACTGTGTAACTGTACAGAGTCACTGTTTATTCAGCAGGGTGAGGATCACTCACTGTGTAACTGTACAGAGTCACTGTTTATTCAGCAGGGTGAGGGTCACTCACTGTGTAACTGTACAGAGTCACTGTTTATTCAGCAGGGTGAGGGTCACTCACTGTGTAACTGTACAGAGTCACTGTTTATTCAGCAGGGTGAGGATCACTCACTGTGTAACTGTACAGAGTCACTGTTTATTCAGCAGGGTGAGGGTCACTCACTGTGTAACTGTACAGAGTCACTGTTTATTCAGCAGGGTGGCGATCGCTCGCTGTGTAACTGTACAGAGTCACTGTTTATTCAGCAGGGTGAGGATCACTCACTGTGTAACTGTACAGAGTCACTGTTCATTCAGCAGGGTGAGGATCATTCACTGTGTAACTGTACAGAGTCACTGTTTATTCAGCAGGGTGAGGGTCACTCACTGTGTCACTGTACAGAGTCACTGTTTATTCAGCAGGGTGAGGGTCACTCACTGTGTAACTGTACAGAGTCACTGTTTATTCAGCAGGATGAGGTTCACTCACTGTGTCACTGTATAGAGTCACTGTTTATTCAGCAGGGTGAGGATCACTCACTGTGTAACTGTACAGAGTCACTGTTTATTCAACAGGGTGAGGATCACTCACTGTGTAACTGTACAGAGTCACTGTTTATTCAGCAGGGTGAGGATCACTCACTGTGTAACTGTACAGAGTCACTGTTTATTCAGCAGGGTGAGGATCACTCACTGTGTAACTGTACAGAGTCACTGTTTATTCAGGGTGAGGGTCACTCACTGTGTAACTGTACAGAGTCACTGTTTATTCAGGGTGAGGATCACTCACTGTGTAACTGTACAGAGTCACTGTTTATTCAGCAGGGTGAGGGTCACTCACTGTGTAACTGTACAGAGTCACTGTTTATTCAGCAGGGCGAGGATCACTCACTGTGTAACTGTACAGAGTCACTGTTTATTCAGCAGGGTGAGGATCACTCACTGTGTAACTGTACAGAGTCACTGTTCATTCAGCAGGGTGAGGGTCACTCACTGTGTAACTGTACAGAGTCACTGTTTATTCAGCAGGGTGAGGATCACTCACTGTGTAACTGTACAGAGTCACTGTTTATTCAGCAGGGTGAGGATCACTCACTGTGTAACTGTACAGAGTCACTGTTTATTCAGCAGGATGAGGATCACTCACTGTGTAACTGTACAGAGTCACTGTTTATTCAGGGTGAGGATCACTCACTGTGTAACTGTACAGAGTCACTGTTTATTCAGGGTGAGGGGCACTCACTGTGTAACTGTACAGAGTCACTGTTTATTCAGCAGGGTGAGGATCACTCACTGTGTAACTGTACAGAGTCACTGTTTATTCAGCAGGGTGAGGATCACTCACTGTGTAACTGTACAGAGTCAGTGTTTATTCAGCAGGGTGAGAATCACTCACTGTGTAACTGTACAGAGTCACTGTTTATTCAGCAGGGTGAGGGTCACACACTGTGTAACTGTACAGAGTCACTGTTTATTCAGCAGGGTGAGGATCACTCACTGTGTAACTGTACAGAGTCACTGTTTATTCAGCAGGGTGAGGATCACTCACTGTGTAACTGTACAGAGTCACTGTTTATTCAGCAGGGTGAGGATCACTCACTGTGTAAATGTACAGAGTCAGTGTTTATTCAGCAGGGTGAAGGTCACTCACTGTGTAACTGTACAGAGTCACTGTTTATTCAGCAGGGTGAGGATCACTCACAGTGTAACTGTACAGCGCCACTGTTTATTCAGCAGTGTGAGGATCACTCACTGTGTAACTGTACAGAGTCACTGTTTATTCAGCAGAGTGAGGATCACTCACTGTGTAACTGCACAGAGTCACTGTTTATTCAGCAGGGTGAGGATCACTCACTGTGTAACTGTACAGAGTCAGTGTTTATTCAGCAGGGTGAGGGTCACTCACTGTGTAACTGTACAGAGTCACTGTTTATTCAGGGTGAGGGGCACTCACTGTGTAACTGTACAGAGTCACTGTTTATTCAGCAGGGTGAGGATCACTCACTGTGTAACTGTACAGAGTCACTGTTTATTCAGGGTGAGGATCACTCACTGTGTAACTGTACAGAGTCACTGTTTATTCAGCAGGGCGAGGGTCACTCACTGTGTAACTGTACAGAGTCACTGTTTATTCAGCAGGGTGAGGATCACTCACTGTGTAACTGTACAGAGTCACTGTTTATTCAGCAGGGTGAGGATCACTCACTGTGTAACTGCACAGAGTCACTGTTTATTCAGCAGGGTGAGGATCACTCACTGTGTAACTGTACAGAGTCAGTGTTTATTCAGCAGGGTGAAGGTCACTCACTGTGTAACTGTACAGAGTCACTGTTTATTCAGCAGGGTGAGGGTCACTCACTGTGTAACTGTACAGAGTCACTCTTTATTCAGGGTGAGGATCACTCACTGTGTAACTGTACAGAGTCACTGTTTATTCAGCAGGGCGAGGGTCACTCACTGTGTAACTGTACAGAGTCACTGTTTATTCAGCAGGGTGAGGATCACTCACTGTGTAACTGTACAGAGTCACTGTTTATTCAGCAGGGTGAGGATCACTCACTGTGTAACTGTACAGAGTCACTGTTTATTCAGCAGGGTGAGGATCACTCACTGTGTAACTGTACAGAGTCACTGTTTATTCAGGGTGAGGATCACTCACTGTGTAACTGTACAGAGTCACTGTTTATTCAGCAGGGTGAGGGTCACTCACAGTGTAACTGTACAGAGTCACTGTTTATTCAGGGTGAGGGTCACTCACTGTGTAACTGTACAGAGTCACTGTTTATTCAGCAGGGTGAGGGTCACTCACAGTGTAACTGTACAGAGTCACTGTTTATTCAGCAGGGTGAGGGTCACTCACAGTGTAACTGTACAGAGTCACTGTTTATTCAGCAGGGTGAGGGTCACTCACAGTGTAACTGTACAGAGTCACTGTTTATTCAGCAGGGTGAGGGTCACTCACTGTGTAACTGTACAGAGTCAATGTTTATTCAGCAGGGTGAGGATCACTCACTGTGTAACTGCACAGAGTCACTGTTTATTCAGGGTGAGGATCACTCACTGTGTAACTGTACAGAGTCACTGTTTATTCAGCAGGGTGAGGGTCACTCACAGTGTAACTGTACAGAGTCACTGTTTATTCAGCAGGGTGAGGGTCACTCACAGTGTAACTGTACACAGTCAGTGTTTATTCAGCAGGGTGAGGGTCACTCACTGTGTAACTGTACAGAGTCGAGAGGCCTGAACCAGGTGCGCTCTATCTGGCCTGAAAAAGTACGGTTTGCACTCAGCGCAGGTCTGGCAGTTTCTAGTGACTGTTCGGACGTCCTCGACGTAGTAAGGGAGGTTGCGGGCCTTAACGAAGTGGTAGAAACGAGTGACCCCCGGGTGGCAGAGGTCCTCGTGGAGGGCTTGTAGACGGTCCACTTGTACATTGGCACATGTGCCGCGAGATAGGGCATCGGACGGCTCGTTCAGCTTTCCGGGACGATACAAGATCTCATAATTGAAGGTGGAGAGTTCGATCCTCCACCGCAAGATCTTGTCGTTCTTGATCTTGCCCCGCTGTGCATTAGCGAACATGAAGGCAACCGACCGTTGGTCAGTGAGGAGACTGAATCTCCTACCGGCCAGGTAATGCCTCCAATGTCGCACAGCTTCCACTATTGCTTGTGCCTCCTTTTCCACTGAGGAGTGGCGGATTTCTGAAGCGTGGAGGGATCGGGAGAAGAAGGCCACGGGTCTGCCCGCTTGGTTAAGGGTAGCCGCCAGAGCTACATCCGATGCGTCGCTCTCGACCTGGAAGGGGAGGGACTCGTCGATGGCGCGCATCGTGGCCTTTGCGATATCCGTTTTGATGCGGCTAAAGGCCTGGCGAGCCTCTGTCGTTAGGGGAAAAGTAGTGGACTGGATTAGTGCACGGGCCTTGTCTGCGTACTGGGGGACCCACTGGGCGTAATAAGAAAAGAAGCCCAGGCAACGTTTCAGGGCTTTGGCACAGTGGGGGAGAGGGAACACCATGAGGGGCGCATGCGTTCAGGGTCGGGGCCTATCACTCCATTACGCACTACATAGCCCAGGATGGCTAGACGATCAGTGCGGAACACGCATTTTTCTTTGTTGTAGGTGAGGTTGAGGGCGTTAGCGGTCTGACGGAATTTTTGGAGGTTGGCGTCGTGGTCCTGCTGGTCGTGGCCGCAGATGGTGACGTTGTCGAGATACGGGAACGTGGCCCGTAAACCGTGCTGGTCGACCATTCGGCCCATCTCTCGTTGGAAGACCGAGACTCCGTTCGTGACGCCGAATGGGACCCTCAAAAAGTGGTATAACCGCCCGTCTGCTTCGAAGGCAGTATAGTTGCGGTCACCGGGACGGATGCGGAGCTGGTGGTAGGCAGACTTGAGGTCCACGGTGGAAAAGACCTTGTACTGTGCAATCCGATTGACCATGTCGGATATGCGGGGGAGAGGGTACGCATCTAGCTGAGTGTACCTGTTGATGGTCTGACTATAGTCGATGACCATCCTCTGTTTCTCCCCGGTCTTAACAACTACCACCTGGGCTCTCCAGGGACTGTTGAATCCGGAAGAATGAAGCTCTCCGTGCTCCCAGAGTCGATAAGACACGGCGTCTCGTAGCCATTCACTCGGACTGTAGTGGTTGCAGTCTGGAGCGTCCGGGGTCGCGACTGGTCGAGGGTCGTCAAAACCAGACGTGGTTGTTGAAGTTGAGCATCGTAATCAGGCAGTATGTGGCCGTCTGTGTCGGGGTCCTTCAGCCAAGATGGCGGCGTCCACGGATCAAGAGCGATCGGGGGTGGACAAAATGCCAGCGCCCATCTCTCCCTCGTGGCGTCCGGGGTTCAAAATGGCGGTGTCCGTTGGTCACACGTGGATCGCAGGGGGGGGCTGGGTCTGTGGTCCCGTTTCTTCCCCGGAGATAGCGGCGACCCCGCGGGACTTGCACACCATCGCGTCGTGGCCCTTCTTCCCGCAGCTTTTGCAGGAAGCCGCGCGGGCCGGGCATCGATGCCGAGGGTGTTTCGGCTGGCCGCAAAAATAGCAGCGGGGCCCCCCCGGTTGGTCTGGTGTTTTGGCCGCGCAGGTTTGCGGGGGGGGGGTCGGGTCGGAGAGTTGACCGTCGCGGGGGTCCACGGAGCCCAAGGGGCTGTAGTGCGGTCGGGGGCGTAGGCGCGGGCGTTACGCGAGGCCACATCGAGGGATGCCGCCAGGGCCCGAGCTTCTGTAAGTCCCAGAGATTCTTTCTCCAGGAGCCTCTGGCGGATCTGGGAAGAGGCCAAACCTGCCACATACGCACCGCGGACCAGGAGCTCTGTGTGTTCACTCGCTGTTACCGCCGGGCAGTTGCAGTTTCGACCCAGGATCTGCAGGGCGTTATAAAACTCGTCCAGCGATTCCCCCGGAAATTGCCGTCGTGAGGCGAGCTGGTAGCGAGCAAAAACCTGGTTGGCGGGCCGGATGTAGATATCCTTCAGCGCGGCGATGGCACCGGTGAAACCGTCCTCGTCCTCGATAAGGGAGTAGACGTCAGGACTCACCCTGGAATAGAGGACCTGCATCTTTTGTTCGTCTGTCAGTGTGCCGGGGGCCGTTCAGAGGTAGCCCTCAAAGCATGCCAGCCAGTGTTTGAAGATAGAGGCCGAGTTAGCTGCTTGGGGTGCGATGCGCAGGCACTCCGGGGTGATGCGGAGCTCCATGTTCCCACGTCGTTTTCTTCAATTTAAATTCTGCTTAATAAATTGTAGCACCGTCAATATGACGCGAGGCAGGTCGAGGTAATGTCAATTGAAGGCTTTATTAAGCAGAACTTTATCCCCAGCAGTGTGGTTACAGAATGCAGCTGCTGAGGGAAATGGAGGGAAAAACTGGGTTCTTATACCGGCATTTCTGGGTGGAGTCCAGTAGGTGGCAGATCCTATCAGGACCTGGCACCCCTCCACCAATAGCCTTTCGACACGTGGTGTGCAGCGAGCTGAATGTTCTCCTGATGTAGACAGTGAGCTGAGTGCACTCCCGGTGTAGACAGCGAGCTGAAAGCACTCCCGGTGTAGACAGCGAGCTGACGGCACTCCCGGTGTAGACAGCGAGCTGAGTGCACTCCCGGTGTAGACAGCGAGCTGAGTGCACTCCCGGTGTAGACAGCGAGCTGAATGCACTCCCGGTGTAGACAGCGAGCTGAGTGCACTCCCGGTGTAGACAGCGAGCTGAGTGCACTCCCGGTGTAGGCAGCGAGCTGAATGCACTCCCGGTGTAGGCAGCGAGCTGACTGCACTCCCGGTGTAGACAGCGAGCTGAATGCACTCCCGGTGTAGACAGCGAGCTGAATGCACTCCCGGTGTAGACAGCGAGCTGAATGCACTCCCGGTGTAGACAGCGAGCTGAATGCACTCCCGGTGTAGACAGCGAGCTGAATGCACTCCCGGTGTAGACAGCCAGCTGAATGCACTCCCGGTGTAGACAGCGAGCTGAATGCACTCCCGGTGTAGTCAGCGAGCTGAGTGCACTCCCGGTGTAGACAGCGAGCTGACTGCAATCCCGGCGTAGACAGCGAGCTGAATGCACTCCCGGTGTAGACAGCGAGCTGAATGCACTCCCGGTGTAGACAGCGAGCTGAATGCACTCCCGGTGTAGACAGCGAGCTGAGTGCACTCCTGGTGTAGACAGCGAGCTGAATGCACTCCCGGTGTAGACAGCGAGCTGAGTGCACTCCCGGTGTAGACAGCGGGCTGAGTGCACTCCCGGTGTAGACAGCGAGCTGAGTGCACTCCCGGTGTAGACAGCGAGCTGAATGCACTCCCGGTGTAGACAGCGAGCTGAGTGCACTCCCGGTGTAGACAGCGAGCTGAGTGCACTCCCGGTGTAGACAGTGAGCTGAATGCACTCCCGGTGTAGACAGCGAGCTGAGTGCACTCCCGGTGTAGACAGCGAGCTGAGTGCACTCCCGGTGTAGACAGCGAGCTGAGTGCACTCCCGGTGTAGACAGCGAGCTGAGTGCACTCCCGGTGTAGACAGCGAGCTGAATGCACTCCCGGTGTAGACAGTGAGCTGAATGCACTCCCGGTGTAGACAGCGAGCTGAATGCACTCCCGGTGTAGACAGCGAGCTGAGTGCACTCCCGGTGTAGACAGCGAGCTGAGTGCACTCCCGGTGTAGACAGCGAGCTGAGTGCACTCCCGGTGTAGACAGCGATCTGAATGCACTCCCGGTGTAGACAGCGAGCTGACTGCACTCCCGGTGTAGACAGCGGGCTGCGTGCACTCCCGGTGTAGACAGCGATCTGAATGCACTCCCGGTGTAGACAGAGAGCTGAGTGCACTCCCGGTGTAGACAGCGAGCTGAGTGCACTCCCGGTGTAGACAGCGAGCTGAATGCACTCCCGGTGTAGACAGCGAGCTGAATGCACTCCCGGTGTAGACAGTGAGCTGAGTGCACACCTGGTGTAGACAGCGAGCTGAGTGCACTCCCGGTGTAGACAGCGAGCTGAGTGCACTCCCGGTGTAGACAGCGGGCTGAGTGCACTCCCGGTGTAGACAGCGAGCTGAGTGCACTCCCGGTGTAGACAGCGAGCTGAATGCACTCCCGGTGTAGACAGCGAGCTGAATGCACTCCCGGTGTATACAGCGAGCTGAGTGCACTCCCGGTGTAGACAGCGAGCTGAGTGCACTCCCGGTGTAGACAGCGAGCTGAATGCACTCCCGGTGTAGACAGCGATCTGAATGCACTCCCGGTGTAGACAGCGAGCTGAGTGCACTCCCGGTGTAGACAGCGAGCTGAATGCACTCCCGGTGTAGACAGCGAGCTGAATGCACTCCCGGTGTAGACAGCGAGCTGAGTGCACTCCCGGTGTAGACAGCGAGCTGAATGCACTCCCGGTGTAGACAGCGAGTTGAGTGCACTCCCGGTGTAGACAGCGAGCTGAATGCACTCCCGGTGTAGACAGCGAGCTGAATGCACTCCCGGTGTAGACAGCGAGCTGAGTGCACTCCCGGTGTAGACAGCGAGCTGACTGCACTCCCGGTGTAGACAGCGGGCTGAGTGCACTCCCGGTGTAGACAGCGAGCTGACTGCACTCCCGGTGTAGACAGCGAGCTGAATGCACTCCCGGTGTAGACAGTGAGCTGAGTGCACACCTGGTGTAGACAGCGAGCTGAGTGCACTCCCGGTGTAGACAGCGAGCTGAGTGCACTCCCGGTGTAGACAGTGAGCTGAGTACACTCCCGGTGTAGACAGCGAGCTGAGTGCACTCCCGGTGTAGACAGCGAGCTGAATGCACTCCCGGTGTCGACAGCGAGCTGTGTGCACTCCCGGTGTAGACAGCGAGCTGAATGCACTCCCGGTGTAGACAGCGGGCTGAGTGCACTCCCGGTGTAGACAGCGAGCTGAATGCACTCCCGGTGTAGACAGCGCGCTGAGTGCACTCCCGGTGTAGACAGCGAGCTGAATGCACTCCCGGTGCAGACAGCGAGCTGAGTGCACTCCCGGTGTAGACAGCGAGCTGAATGCACTCCCGGTGTAGACAGCGAGCTGAGTGCACTCCCGGTGTAGACAGAGAGCTGAGTGCACTCCCGGTGTAGACAGCGAGCTGAGTGCACTCCCGGTGTAGACAGCGAGTTGAATGCACTCCCGGTGTAGACAGCGAGCTGAGTGCACTCCCAGTGTAGACAGCGAGCTGAGTGCACTCCCGGTGTAGACAGCGAGCTGAATGCATTCCCGGTGTGGACAGCGAGCTGAATGCACTCCCGGTGTAGACAGCGAGCTGAGTGCACTCCCAGTGTAGACAGCGAGCTGAATGCACTCCCGGTGTAGACAGCGAGCTGAGTGCACTCCCGGTGTAGACAGCGAGCTGAATGCACTCCCGGTGTAGACAGCGAGCTGAGTGCACTCGCGGTGTAGACAGCGAGCAGAGTGCACTCCCGGTGTAGACAGCGAGCTGACAGCACTCCCGGTGTAGACAGCGAGCTGAGTGCACTCCCGGTGTAGACAGCGAGCTGAATGCACTCCCGGTGTAGACTGCGAGCTGAATGCACTCCCGGTGTAGACAGCGAGCTGACTGCACTCCCGGTGTAGACAGCGAGCTGAGTGCACTCCCGGTGTAGACAGCAAGCTGAATGCACTCCCGGTGTAGACAGCGAGCTGAGTGCACTCGCGGTGTAGACAGCGAGCTGAATGCACTCCCGGTGTAGACAGCGAGTTGAATGCACTCCCGGTGTAGACAGCGAGCTGAGTGCACTCCCGGTGTAGACAGCGAGCTGAATGCACTCCCGGTGTAGACAGCGAGTTGAATGCACTCCCGGTGTAGACAGCGGGCTGAGTGCACTCCCGGTGTAGACAGCGAGCTGACTGCACTCTCGGTGTAGACAGCGAGCTGAGTGCACTCCCGGTGTAGACAGCGGGCTGAGTGCACTCCCGTTGTAGACAGCGAGCTGAATGCACTCCCGGTGTAGACAGTGAGCTGAGTGCACTCCCGGTGTAGACAGCGAGCTGACTGCACTCCCGGTGTAGACAGCGAGCTGAATGCACTCCCGGTGTAGACAGGGGGATAATTGCACTCCCGGTGTAGACAGCGAGCTGAATGCACTCCCGGTGTAGACAGCGAGCTGTGTGCACTCCCGGTGTAGACAGCGAGCTGAATGCACTCCCGGTGTAGACAGCGGGCTGAGTGCACTCCCGGTGTAGACAGTGATCTGAGTGCACTCCCGGTGTAGACAGCGAGCTGAATGCACTCCCGGTGTAGACAGCGAGCTGAGTGCACTCCCGGTGTAGACAGCGAGCTGAGTGCACTCCCGGTGTAGACAGAGAGCTGAGTGCACTCCCGGTGTAGACAGCGAGCTGAGTGCACTCCCGGTGTAGACAGCGAGCTGAGTGCACTCCTGGTGTAGACAGAGAGCTGAGTGCACTCCCGGTGTAGACAGCGAGCTGAGTGCATTCCCGGAGTAGACATCCAGCTGAATGCACTCCCGGTGTAGACAGCGAGCTGAGTGCACTCCCGGTGTAGACAGCGAGCTGAGTGCACTCCCGGTGTAGACAGCGAGCTGAATGCACTCCCGGTGTAGACAGCGCGCTGAGTGCACTCCCGGTGTAGACAGCGAGCTGAATGCACTCCCGGTGTAGACAGCGAGCTGAATGCACTCCCGGTGTAGACAGCGCGCTGAGTGCACTCCCGGTGTAGACAGCGAGCTGAATGCACTCCCGGTGTAGACAGCGAGCTGAGTGCACTCCCGGTGTAGACAGCGAGCTGAATGCACTCCCGGTGTAGACAGCGAGCTGAGTGCACTCCCGGTGTAGACAGAGAGCTGAGTGCACTCCCGGTGTAGACAGCGAGCTGAGTGCACTCCCGGTGTAGACAGCGAGTTGAATGCACTCCCGGTGTAGACAGCGAGCTGAGTGCACTCCCAGTGTAGACAGCGAGCTGAGTGCACTCCCGGTGTAGACAGCGAGCTGAATGCATTCCCGGTGTAGACAGCGAGCTGAATGCACTCCCGGTGTAGACAGCGAGCTGAGTGCACTCCCAGTGTAGACAGCGAGCTGAATGCACTCCCGGTGTAGACAGCGAGCTGAGTGCACTCCCGGTGTAGACAGCGAGCTGAATGCACTCCCGGTGTAGACAGCGAGCTGAGTGCACTCGCGGTGTAGACAGCGAGCAGAGTGCACTCCCGGTGTAGACAGCGAGCTGACTGCACTCCCGGTGTAGACAGCGAGCTGAGTGCACTCCCGGTGTAGACAGCAAGCTGAATGCACTCCCGGTGTAGACAGCGAGCTGAGTGCACTCGCGGTGTAGACAGCGAGCTGAATGCACTCCCGGTGTAGACAGCGAGTTGAATGCACTCCCGGTGTAGACAGCGAGCTGAGTGCACTCCCGGTGTAGACAGCGAGCTGAATGCACTCCCGGTGTAGACAGCGAGTTGAATGCACTCCCGGTGTAGACAGCGGGCTGAGTGCACTCCCGGTGTAGACAGCGAGCTGACTGCACTCCCGGTGTAGACAGCGGGCTGAGTGCACTCCCGGTGTAGACAGCGGGCTGAGTGCACTCCCGTTGTAGACAGCGAGCTGAATGCACTCCCGGTGTAGACAGTGAGCTGAGTGCACTCCCGGTGTAGACAGCGAGCTGACTGCACTCCCGGTGTAGACAGCGAGCTGAATGCACTCCCGGTGTAGACAGGGGGATGATTGCACTCCCGGTGTAGAATGCGAGCTGAATGCACTCCCGGTGTAGACAGCGAGCTGAATGCACTCCCGGTGTAGACAGCGAGCTGAGTGCACTCCCGGCGTAGACAGCGAGCTGAATGCACTCCCGGTGTAGACAGCGGGATGAGTGCACTCCCGGTGTAGACAGCGAGCTGAATGCACTCCCGGTGTAGACAGCGAGCTGAGTGCACTCCCGGTGTAGACAGCGAGCTGAATGCACTCCCGGTGTAGACAGCGGGATGAGTGCACTCCCGGTGTAGACAGCGAGCTGAATGCACTCCCGGTGTAGACAGCGAGCTGAATGCACTCCCGGTGTAGACAGCGAGCTGAGTGCACTCCCGGTGTAGACAGCGAGCTGAGTGCACTCCCGGTGTAGACAGCGAGCTGAATGCACTCCCGGTGTAGACAGCGAGCTGAATGCTCCTGGTCATTCTGCTGTTGGTTTTGTAAATAGAAGGAATTCTGGTGACGGGACCTCTGCTGATGGGGATTTATTCGAGAGTCTGTGTTTGTCAGCAGAATGTGGGTGTTTGCGGGTGGGGTTGGGGTGGGGTTTGGGGAGGGGTTTGGGTTTGGGGGAGGGGTTTGGGTTTGGGGGTGGGGTTGGGGAGGGGTTTGGGTTTGGGTTTGGGGGAGGGGTTTGGGTTTGTGGGTGTGGTTGGGGGAGGGGTTTGTGTTTGGGGGAGGGGTTTGGGGGTGGGGGAGGGGTTTGTGTTTGGAGAGGGCTTGTGTTTGGGGGTGGGGTTTGGAGGGGTTTGGGTTTTGTGGTGGGGTTTGGGGAGGAGCTTGTATTTGGGGGAGGGGTTTGGGTTTGGGGGTGGGGTTTGGGGAGGAGCTTGTATTTGGGGGAGGGGTTTGTGTTTTGGGGTGGGGTTGGGGGAGGGGTTTGGGTTTTGGGGTGGGGTGGGGGAGGGGTTTGGGGTGGGGTTGGGGGAGGGGTTTGGGTTTTCGGGTGGGGTGGGGGAGGGGTTTGGGTTTGGGGTGGGGTTGGCGAGGGGTTTGGGGTTGTGGGAGGGGTTTTGGGATTTTGGGGCGGGGTTTGGGTTTGGGGGAGGGGTTTGGGTTTGTGTGGTGTTGGGTTTGGGGAGGGGTTTGGGTTTGGGGGAGGGGTTTGGGTTTGGGGAGGGGTTTGGGTTTGGGTTTGTGTGGTGTTGGGTTTGGGGGAGGGGTTTGGGGAGGGGTTTGGGTTTGGGTGCGGGGTTTGGGGGAGGGGTTTGGGTTTGTGTGGTGTTGGGTTTGGGGAGGGGTTTGGGTTTGGGTGCGGGGTTTGGGGGAGGGGTTTGGGTTTGTGTGGTGTTGGGTTTGGGGGCGGGGTTTGGGTTTGGGGGAGGGGTTTGGGTTTGTGTGGTGCTGGGTTTGGGGGCGGGGTTTGGGTTTGGGTGGTGTTGGGTTTGGGGGAGGGGTTTGGGTTTGTGTGGTGTTGGGTTTGGGGGAGGGGTTTGGGTTTTTGGGGCGGGGTTTTGGTTTGTGTGGTGTTGGGTTTGGGGGCGGGGTTTGGGTTTGGGGGAGGGGTTTGGGTTTGGGTGGTGTTGGTTTGGGGGCGGGGTTTGGGTTTGGGTGGTGTTGGGTTTGGGGGAGGGGTTTGGGTTTGTGTGGTGTTGGGTTTGGGGGAGGGGTTTGGGTTTTTGGGGCGGGGTTTTGGTTTGTGTGGTGTTGGGTTTGGGGGCGGGGTTTGGGTTTGGGGGAGGGGTTTGGGTTTGTGTGGTGTTGGGTTTGGGGGAGGGGTTTGGGTTTGTGTGGTGTTGGGTTTGGGGGAGGGGTTTGGGTTTGTGTGGTGTTGGGTTTGGGGGAGGGGTTTGTGTGGTGTTGGGTTTGGGGGAGGGGTTTGAGTTTGGGGGAGGGGTTTGGGTTTGTGTGGTGTTGGGTTTGGGGGAGGGGTTTGGGTTTGGGGGAGGGGTTTGGGTTTGGGGGCGGGGTTTGGGTTTGTGTGGTGTTGGGTTTGGGGGAGGGGCTTGGGTTTGGGGGAGGGGTTTGGGTTTGTGTGGTGTTGGGTTTGGGGGCGGGGTTTGTGTTTGGGGGCGGGGTTTGGGTTTGTGTGGAGTTGGGTTTGGGGACGGGTTTGGGTTTGGGGGCGGGTTTTGGGTTTGGGGAGGGGTTTGGGTTTGGGGGAGGGGTTTGGGTTTGTGTGGAGTTGGGTTTGGGGAGGGGTTTGGGTTTGGGGGCGGGTTTTGGGTTTGGGGAGGGGTTTGGGTTTGGGGGCGTGGTTTGGGTTTGTGTGGTGTTGGGTTTGGGGGCGGAGTTTGGGTTTGGGGAGGGGTTTGGGTTTCGGGGCGTGGTTTGGGTTTGTGTGCTGTTGGGTTTGGGGGCGGGGTGTGGGTTTGGGGCGGGGTTTAGGGTTGGGGAGGGGTTTGGGTTTGGGGGAGGGGTTTCGTTTGGGGAAGGGGTTTGGGTTTGTGTGGTGTTGGATTTGGGGGAGGGGTTTGGGTTTGTGTGGTGTTGGGTTTGGGGGAGGGGTTTGGGTTTTGGGGGCGGGGTTTGGGTTTGTGTGGTGTTGGGTTTGGGGGCGGGGTTTGGGTTTGGGGGCGGGGTTTGGGGGAGGGGTTTGGGTTTGTGTGGTGTTGGGTTTGGGGGAGGGGTTTGGGTTTGTGTGGTGTTGGGTTTGGGGGAGGGGTTTGGGTTTGTGTGGTGTTGGGTTTGGGGGAGGGGTTTGGGTTTGTGTGGTGTTGGGTTTGGGGGAGGGGTTTGGGTTTTGGGGGCGGGGTTTGGGTTTGTGTGGTGTTCGGTTTGGGGGCGGGGTTTGGGTTTGGGGGCGGGGTTTGGGGGAGGGGTTTGGGTTTGTGTGGTGTTGGGTTTGGGGGAGGGGTTTGGGTTTTTGGGGCGGGGTTTTGGTTTGTGTGGTGTTGGGTTTGGGGGCGGGGTTTGGGTTTGGGGGAGGGGTTTGGGTTTGTGTGGTGTTGGGTTTGGGGGAGGGGTTTGGGTTTGTGTGGTGTGGGGTTTGGGGGAGGGGTTTGGGTTTGTGTGGTGTTGGGTTTGGGGGAGGGGTTTGGGTGGTGTTGGGTTTGGGGAGGGGTTTGGGTTTTGGGGGCGGGGTTTGGGTTTGTGTGGTGTTCGGTTTGGGGGCGGGGTTTGGGTTTGGGGGCGGGGTTTGGGGAGGGGTTTGGGTTTGTGTGGTGTTGGGTTTGGGGGAGGGGTTTGGGTTTTAGGGGCGGGGTTTGGGTTTGTGTGGTGTTGGGTTTGGGGGCGGGGTTTGGGTTTGGGGGAGGGGTTTGTGTGGTGTTGGGTTTGGGAGCGGAGTTTGGGTTTGGGGGCGGGGTTTGGGGGAGGGGTTTGGGTTTGTGTGGTGTTGGGTTTGGGGGAGGGGTTTGGGTTTGGGGGCGGGGTTAACGTTTGGGGAGGGGTTTGGGTTTGGGGGCGTGGTTTGGGTTTGTGTGGTGTTGGGTTTGGGGGCGGGGTTTGGGTTTGGGGCGGGGTTTGGCTTTGGGGAGGGGTTTGGGTTTGGGGGAGGGGTTTCGTTTGGGGGAGGGGTTTGGGTTTGTGTGGTGTTGGGTTTGGGGGAGGGGTTTGGGTTTTGGGGGCGGGGTTTGGGTTTGTGTGGTGTTGGGTTTGGGGGTGGGGTTTGGGTTTGGGTGCGGGGTTTGGGGGAGGGGTTTGAGTTTGTGTGGTGTTGGGTTTGGGGGAGGGGTTTGGGTTTGTGTGGTGTTGGGTTTGGGGGAGGGGTTTGGGTTTGGGGGAGGGGTTTGGGTTTGTGTGGTGTTGGGTTTGGGGGAGGGGTTTGGGATGGGGGAGGGGTTTGGGTTTGTGTGGTGTTGGGTTTGGGGGCGGGGTTTGGGTTTGGGGGAGGGGTTTGGGTTTGTGTGGTGTTGGGTTTGGGGGCGGGGTTTGGGTTTGTGTGGTGTTGGGTTTGGGGAGGGGTTTGGGTTTGGGGGAGGGGTTTGGGTTTGTGTGGTGTTGGGTTTGGGGGAGGGGTTTGGGTTTGTGTGGTGTTGGGTTTGGGGGAGGGGTTTGGGTTTGTGTGGTGTTGGGTTTGGGGGAGGGGTTTGGGTTTGTGTGGTGTTGGGTTTGGGGGAGGGGTTTGAGTTTGTGTGGTGTTGGGTTTAGGGGCGGGGTTTGGGTTTGGGGGCGGGGTTTGGGTTTGTGTGGTGTTGGGTTTGGGGAGGGGTTTGGGGGCGGGGTTTTGGTGAGAGGTTTGTGCTTGGGGAGGAGTTTGTATTTGGGGGAGGGGTTTGTGTTTGGGGGCTGGCTTTGTGTTTGGGGAGGAGTTTGGGTTTTGGGGGAGGAGTTTGGGTTTTGGGGGAGGGGTTTGGGTTTGGGGAGGGGTTTGGGTTTGTGTGGTGTTGGGTTTGGGGGCGGGGTTTGGGTTTGGGGGAGGGGTTTGGGTTTGTGTGGTGCTGGGTTTGGGGGCGGGGTTTGGGTTTGGGTGGTGTTGGGTTTGGGGGAGGGGTTTGGGTTTGTGTGGTGTTGGGTTTGGGGGAGGGGTTTGGGTTTTTGGGGCGGGGTTTTGGTTTGTGTGGTGTTGGGTTTGGGGGCGGGGTTTGGGTTTGGGGGAGGGGTTTGGGTTTGGGTGGTGTTGGTTTGGGGGCGGGGTTTGGGTTTGGGTGGTGTTGGGTTTGGGGGAGGGGTTTGGGTTTGTGTGGTGTTGGGTTTGGGGGAGGGGTTTGGGTTTTTGGGGCGGGGTTTTGGTTTGTGTGGTGTTGGGTTTGGGGGCGGGGTTTGGGTTTGGGGGAGGGGTTTGGGTTTGTGTGGTGTTGGGTTTGGGGGAGGGGTTTGGGTTTGTGTGGTGTTGGGTTTGGGGGAGGGGTTTGGGTTTGTGTGGTGTTGGGTTTGGGGGAGGGGTTTGTGTGGTGTTGGGTTTGGGGGAGGGGTTTGAGTTTGGGGGAGGGGTTTGGGTTTGTGTGGTGTTGGGTTTGGGGGAGGGGTTTGGGTTTGGGGGAGGGGTTTGGGTTTGGGGGCGGGGTTTGGGTTTGTGTGGTGTTGGGTTTGGGGGAGGGGCTTGGGTTTGGGGGAGGGGTTTGGGTTTGTGTGGTGTTGGGTTTGGGGGCGGGGTTTGTGTTTGGGGGCGGGGTTTGGGTTTGTGTGGAGTTGGGTTTGGGGACGGGTTTGGGTTTGGGGGCGGGTTTTGGGTTTGGGGAGGGGTTTGGGTTTGGGGGAGGGGTTTGGGTTTGTGTGGAGTTGGGTTTGGGGAGGGGTTTGGGTTTGGGGGCGGGTTTTGGGTTTGGGGAGGGGTTTGGGTTTGGGGGCGTGGTTTGGGTTTGTGTGGTGTTGGGTTTGGGGGCGGAGTTTGGGTTTGGGGAGGGGTTTGGGTTTCGGGGCGTGGTTTGGGTTTGTGTGCTGTTGGGTTTGGGGGCGGGGTGTGGGTTTGGGGCGGGGTTTAGGGTTGGGGAGGGGTTTGGGTTTGGGGGAGGGGTTTCGTTTGGGGAAGGGGTTTGGGTTTGTGTGGTGTTGGATTTGGGGGAGGGGTTTGGGTTTGTGTGGTGTTGGGTTTGGGGGAGGGGTTTGGGTTTTGGGGGCGGGGTTTGGGTTTGTGTGGTGTTGGGTTTGGGGGCGGGGTTTGGGTTTGGGGGCGGGGTTTGGGGGAGGGGTTTGGGGGAGGGGTTTGGGTTTGTGTGGTGTTGGGTTTGGGGGAGGGGTTTGGGTTTGTGTGGTGTTGGGTTTGGGGGAGGGGTTTGGGTTTGTGTGGTGTTGGGTTTGGGGGAGGGGTTTGGGTTTGTGTGGTGTTGGGTTTGGGGGAGGGGTTTGGGTTTTGGGGGCGGGGTTTGGGTTTGTGTGGTGTTCGGTTTGGGGGCGGGGTTTGGGTTTGGGGGCGGGGTTTGGGGGAGGGGTTTGGGTTTGTGTGGTGTTGGGTTTGGGGGAGGGGTTTGGGTTTTTGGGGCGGGGTTTTGGTTTGTGTGGTGTTGGGTTTGGGGGCGGGGTTTGGGTTTGGGGGAGGGGTTTGGGTTTGTGTGGTGTTGGGTTTGGGGGAGGGGTTTGGGTTTGTGTGGTGTGGGGTTTGGGGGAGGGGTTTGGGTTTGTGTGGTGTTGGGTTTGGGGGAGGGGTTTGGGTGGTGTTGGGTTTGGGGAGGGGTTTGGGTTTTGGGGGCGGGGTTTGGGTTTGTGTGGTGTTCGGTTTGGGGGCGGGGTTTGGGTTTGGGGGCGGGGTTTGGGGAGGGGTTTGGGTTTGTGTGGTGTTGGGTTTGGGGGAGGGGTTTGGGTTTTAGGGGCGGGGTTTGGGTTTGTGTGGTGTTGGGTTTGGGGGCGGGGTTTGGGTTTGGGGGAGGGGTTTGTGTGGTGTTGGGTTTGGGAGCGGAGTTTGGGTTTGGGGGCGGGGTTTGGGGGAGGGGTTTGGGTTTGTGTGGTGTTGGGTTTGGGGGAGGGGTTTGGGTTTGGGGGCGGGGTTAACGTTTGGGGAGGGGTTTGGGTTTGGGGGCGTGGTTTGGGTTTGTGTGGTGTTGGGTTTGGGGGCGGGGTTTGGGTTTGGGGCGGGGTTTGGCTTTGGGGAGGGGTTTGGGTTTGGGGGAGGGGTTTCGTTTGGGGGAGGGGTTTGGGTTTGTGTGGTGTTGGGTTTGGGGGAGGGGTTTGGGTTTTGGGGGCGGGGTTTGGGTTTGTGTGGTGTTGGGTTTGGGGGTGGGGTTTGGGTTTGGGTGCGGGGTTTGGGGGAGGGGTTTGAGTTTGTGTGGTGTTGGGTTTGGGGGAGGGGTTTGGGTTTGTGTGGTGTTGGGTTTGGGGGAGGGGTTTGGGTTTGGGGGAGGGGTTTGGGTTTGTGTGGTGTTGGGTTTGGGGGAGGGGTTTGGGATGGGGGAGGGGTTTGGGTTTGTGTGGTGTTGGGTTTGGGGGCGGGGTTTGGGTTTGGGGGAGGGGTTTGGGTTTGTGTGGTGTTGGGTTTGGGGGCGGGGTTTGGGTTTGTGTGGTGTTGGGTTTGGGGAGGGGTTTGGGTTTGGGGGAGGGGTTTGGGTTTGTGTGGTGTTGGGTTTGGGGGAGGGGTTTGGGTTTGTGTGGTGTTGGGTTTGGGGGAGGGGTTTGGGTTTGTGTGGTGTTGGGTTTGGGGGAGGGGTTTGGGTTTGTGTGGTGTTGGGTTTGGGGGAGGGGTTTGAGTTTGTGTGGTGTTGGGTTTGGGGGCGGGGTTTGGGTTTGGGGGCGGGGTTTGGGTTTGTGTGGTGTTGGGTTTGGGGAGGGGTTTGGGGGCGGGGTTTTGGTGAGAGGTTTGTGCTTGGGGAGGAGTTTGTATTTGGGGGAGGGGTTTGTGTTTGGGGGCTGGCTTTGTGTTTGGGGAGGAGTTTGGGTTTTGGGGGAGGAGTTTGGGTTTTGGGGGAGGGGTTTGGGTTTGGGGAGGGGTTTGGGTTTGTGTGGTGTTTGGTTTGGGGGCGGAGTTTGGGTTTTGGGGAGGAGTTTGGGTTTTGGGGGAGGGGTTTGAGTTTGGGGGAGGGGTTTGGGTTTGTGTGGTGTTGGGTTTGGGGGAGGGGTTTGGGGTTGTGTGGTGTTGGTTTAGGGGAGGAGTTTGGGTTGTGGGGGAGGAGTTTGGGTTTTGGGGGAGGGGATTGGGTTTGGGGGAGGGGTTTGGGTTTGTGTGGTGTTGGGTTTGGGGGCGGGGTTTGGGTTTGGGGGAGGCGTTTGCGTGGTGTTGGGTTTGGGGGCGGGGTTTGGGTTTGGGGGAGGGGTTTGGGTATGTGTGGTGTTGGGTTTGGGGGTGGGGTTTGGGTTTGGGGGAGGGGTTTGGGTTTGTGTGGTGTTGGGTTTTGGGGAGGGGTTTGGGTTTGTGTGGTGTTGGGTTTGGGGGCGGGGTTTGGGTTTGGGTGGTGTTGGGTTTGGGGGCGGGGTTTGGGTTTGTGTGGTGTTGGGTTTGGGGGCGGGGTTTGGGTTTGTGTGGTGTTGGGTTTTGGGGAGGGGTTTGGGTTTGGGGGAGGGGTTTCGTTTGGGGGAGGGGTTTGGGTTTGTGTGGTGTTGGGTTTGGGGGCGGGGTTTGGGTTTGTGTGGTGTTGGGTTTGGGGGCGGGGTTTGGGTTTGGGGGAGGGGTTTGGGTTTGGGGGAGGGGTTTGGGTTTGTGTGGTGTTGGGTTTGGGGGCGGGGTTTGGATTTTGGGGGCGGGGTTTGGGTTTGTGTGGTGTTGGGTTTGGGGGCGGGGTTTGGGTTTGTGTGGTGTTGGGTTTGGGGGAGGGGTTTGGGTTTGTGTGGTGTTGGGTTTGGGATCGGGGTTTGGGTTTGTGTGGTGTTGGGTTTGGGGGAGGGGTTTGGGTTTGGGTGGTGTTGGTTTTGGGGAGGGGTTTGGGTTTGTGTGGTGTTGGGTTTGGGGGAGGGGTTTGGGTTTGTGTGGTGTTGGGTTTGGGGGAGGGGTTTGGGTTTGTGTGGTGTTGGGTTTGGGGGCGGGGTTTGGGTTTGGGGGAGGGGTTTCGTTTGGGGAAGGGGTTTGGGTTTGTGTGGTGTTGGGTTTGGGGGCGGGGTTTGGGTTTGGGGGAGGGGTTTCGTTTGGGAAGGGGTTTGGGTTTGTGTGGTGTTGGGTTTGGGGGAGGGGTTTGGGTTTGTGTGGTGTTGGGTTTGGGGGAGGGGTTTGGGTTTGTGTGGTGTTGGGTTTGGGGAGGGGTTTGGGTTTGTGTGGTGTTGGGTTTGGGGGAGGGGTTTGGGTTTGGGGGCGGGGTTTGGGTTTGGGGGAGGGGTTGGGTTTGGGGAGGGGTTTCGTTTGGGGGAGGGGTTGGGTTTGTGTGGTGTTGGGTTTGGGGGCGGGGTTTGGGTTTGTGTGGTGTTGGGTTTGGGGGAGGGGTTTGGGTTTGTGTGGTGTTGGGTTTGGGGGAGGGGTTTCGTTTGGGGGAGGGGTTTGGGTTTGTGTGGTGTTGAGTTTGGGGGCGGGGTTTGGGTTTGTGTGGTGTTGGGTTTGGGGGCGGGGTTTGGGTTTGTGTGGTGTTGGGTTTGGGGGAGGGGTTTGGGTTTGTGTGGTGTTGGGTTTGGGGGAGGGGTTTGGGTTTGTGTGGTGTTGGGTTTGGGGGAGGGGTTGGGTTGGGGGAGGGGTTTGGGTTTGTGTGGTGTTGGGTTTGGGGGAGGGGTTTGGGTTTGTGTGGTGTTGGGTTTGGGGGAGGGGTTTGGGTTTGGGGGAGGGGGTTGGGTTTGTGTGGTGTTGGGTTTGGGGGAGGGGTTTGGGTTTGTGTGGTGTTGGGTTTGGGGGAGGGGTTTGGGTTTGTGTGGTGTTGGGTTTGGGGGAGGGGTTTGGGTTTGTGTAGTGTTGGGTTTGGGGGAGGGGTTTGGGTTTGTGTGGTGTTGGGTTTGGGGGAGGGGTTTGGGTTTGGGGGAGGGGTTTGGGTTTGTGTGGTGTTGGGTTTGGGGGAGGGGTTTGGGTTGGGGGAGGGGTTTGGGTTGGTGTGGTGGTGGGTGTGGGGGGTGGGGTTTGGGTTGTGTGGTGTTGGGTTGGGGGAGGGGTTGGGTTTGTGTGGTGTTGGGTTTGGGGGAGGGGTTTGGGTTTGTGTGGTGTTGGGTTTGGGGGAGGGGTTTGGGTTTGTGTGGTGTTGGGTTTGGGGGCGGGTTTGGGTTGGGGGAGGGGTTTCGTTTGGGGGAGGGGTTTGGGTTTGTGTGGTGTTGGGTTGGGGGCTGGGTTTGGGTTTGTGTGGTGTTGGGTTTGGGGGAGGGGTTTGGGTTTGGGGGAGGGATTTCGTTTGGGGGCGGGGTTTGGGTTTGTGTGGTGTTGGGTTTGGGGGCGGGGTTTGGGTTTGTGTGGTGTTGGGTTTGGGGGAGGGGTTTGGGTTTGGGGGAGGGATTTCGTTTGGGGGAGGGGTTTGGGTTTGTGTGGTGTTGGGTTTGGGGAAGGGGTTTGGGTTTGTGTGGTGTTGGGTTTGGGGGCGGGGTTTGGGTTTGGGGGAGGGGTTTCTTTGGGGGAGGGGTTTGGGTTTGGGGGAAGGGGTTTGGGTTTGTGTGGTGTTGGGTTTGGGGGCGGGGTTTGGGTTTGGGGGAGGGGTTTCGGTTTGGGGGAGGGGTTTGGGTTGTGTGGTGTTGGGTTGGGGGAGGGGTTGGGTTGTGTGGTGTTGGGTTTGGGGGAGGGGTTTGGGTTGGTGTGGGGTTTGGGTTTGGGGGAGGGTTTGGGTTTGGGTGGGTTGGGTTGGGGAGGGGTTTGGGTTGTGTGGTGTTGGGTTTGGGGGCGGGGTTTGGGTTTGGGTGGGGTTTGGGTTTGGGGGAGGGTTTGGGTTTGGGGAGGGTTGGGTTTGGGTGTGGTGGGGGGTTGGGTTTGGGGGGGGGTTTGGGTGGTGGGGTTGGGTTTGGGGGTGGGTTTGGGGGTTGGGGGTGGGGTTTCGTTGGGGAGGGGTTGGGTTGGGAGGGGTTTGGGTTGTGTGGTGTTGGGTTTGGGGATGGGTTTGGGTTTGTGGTGGTGTTGGGTTTGGGGGAGGGTTTGGGTTTGGGGGAGGGGTTTCGTTGGGGGAGGGGTTTGGGTTGTGTGGTGTTGGGTTTGGGGGGCGGGGTTTGGGTTTGTGTGGTGTTGGGTTTGGGGGAGGGGTTTGGGTTTGGGGGCGGGGTTTGGGTTGTGGTGGTGTTGGGTTTGGGGAGGGGTTTGGGTTTGGGGGCGGGGTTTGGGGTTTGTGTGGTGTTGGGTTTGGGGGAGGGGTTGGGTTTGTGTGGTGTTGGGTTTGGGGGAGGGGTTTGGGTGGTGGTGTGGGTGGGGCGGGGTTGGTTTGGGGGCGGGTTTGGGTTGTGTGGTGTTGGGTTTGGGGGCGGGGTTTGGGTTGTGTGGTGTTGGGTTTGGGGGCGGGGTTTGGGTTTGGGGGCGGGGTTGGGTTTGTGTGGTGTTGGGTTTGGGGGGAGGGGTTTGGGTTTGGGGGCGGGGTTTGGGTTTGGGTTTGGGTTTGGGGGAGGGGTTTGGGTTTGTGTGGTGTTGGGTTTGGGGGCGGGGTTTGGGTTTGGGGGAGGGGTTTGGGTTTGTGTGGTGTTGGGTTTGGGGGAGGGGTTTGGGTTTGTGTGGTGTTGGGTTTGGGGGAGGGGTTTGGGTTTGTGTGGTGTTGGGTTTGGGGGCGGGGTTTGGGTT